>NC_042961.1:50634199-50677838 GCF_901001165.1 Salmo trutta | reverse complement strand
TGTTTTAGGGTGGAGGTGAGAGTGGGGTAGAGTGGGGTTTTAGGGGTGAGAGGGGGTTAGAGTGGGGGTTTTAGGGGTGAGAGTGGGGTAGAGTGGGGGTTTAGGAGTGAGAGTGGGGGTAGAGTGGGGGTTTAGGGGTGAGAGTGGGGTAGAGTGGGGGTTTTAGGGGTGAGAGTGGGGTAGAGTGGGGGTTTTAGGGGTGAGAGTGGGGTAGAGTGGGGTTTTAGGGGTGAGAGTGGGGTAGAGTGGGGGGTTTTAGGGTGAGAGTGGGGGTAGAGTGGGGGTTTAGGGGTGAGAGTGGGGGTAGAGTGGGGGTTTTAGGGGTTTGAATGGCAGGAACCCGGCTACCAAAACCACTCCCTTTTCCCGGGAGAAATAGCTGCGAGATAACGGTCAATAATAATAAATGATTTATGTGAACAGCATGGCGTGAAATGGAACTGTTAAATTATATACAATGTCTAAATCTGTCTTCTCTACGGCCTCTGCATGATGAATTAACGCTCAGGGTGGGGACACGCAGTTCACAGTGCATGTAGACCTATCGTCTCATCATGGGAACTTTTTTTCTTGTGAAAGGTAGGCCTGCATTTGCTGCAGCATAGTCTATGCTACAGTAATATAAAGAGCGAATGCACGTCTCATTTACCCATCTCCATCTCCATCTGGCTTGTTTTTTTTATTGTAAAGATTTTTTGTTGTTGTTGCAGCTGCAGAGTTTTAAAACAGCCTGTCACTTGAATATCTTTGCTTTAAATCATTGCTCGCGCGAGCACTCTCTCGCAGTCTTTCTCTCTCTCTCCATAACCGCCATTCAAATTGCATCCAAAGTAGATAACCCTGTTCTAGATAACCCTGTTCCAGATAACCCTGTTCTAGATGCTGTGTTTTTAGTGGGGTACAGTGGGGTTTTAGGGGAGAGTGGGATAATTGGTTCCTGCAGGCTTACCTACACACCGTGGTTGAATCCCGCTCCACAGTGAGTCGGCCTGACAGCTGAGCCTGGCGTCTCCCTCCAGCCTGTAGCCCTCCGCACAGCGAATGTCGCACTCCGCCCTGTAGGAGGCGCCACCCTCGCTGCAGTTCATGTGTCCGTGCTGGGGCGGTGATAGGGCAGGACAGGAGCACACTGTTGTTCAAACAGAGAAACACAGAGGAAAACCTAGATACTGGTCGGTCTGACCGCAATGACAAAAATACAGGAGAGAGAGAGAGAGAGAGAGAGAGGAGAGAGAGAGGAGAGAGAGAGAGAGAGAGGAGAGAGGAGAGAGAGAGAGAGAGAGAGAGAGGGAGGGGTAAAGATTTACAAAAAGAGAGAGGAACCAAGTAGAAAAGAATGAAGGAGATACAAAAATGAAATGGAGGAATTAAAAAAAATGAATGATTCATCTGTCTAAAACATTAGCTAAATATTATCTGAGAACTATCATTTGCTCTCCTGCAAATATCCCTTAATAAAAACCTTGATCCTGCAGGGCTGGTCCGTGTCAGCCTGAGGTCTAGAAGAGTGTGTTTAGTGGGTTGGTTTTCAGCACCACTGAGAGACAGGCTTTTAGGAGACCCCCTCCCTGATGCCTTAACTGGCTGGGAGGTCCCGCACTGGAACGCATGCAGACACAGGGACGCAGACAGACAGAGAGACAGACATACAGACGTCTACGCACACACCCGCACACATGCACGCGCAGGAAGGCACACAGGCAGTGAGCCAAACACACACACAATCTCAATCTACAGGGAATACGTTGACACACCAGCCAGACAGTCTCCATACTAACTCCACACACCCTGCCCAAACTTACTAACTCCACACACCCTGCCCAAACTTACTAACTCCACACACCCTGCCCAAACTTACTAACTCCACACACCCTGCCCAAACTTACTAACTCCACACACCCTGCCCAAACTTACTAACTCCACACACCCTGCCCAAACTTACTAACTCCACACACCCTGCCCAAACTTACTAACTCCACACACCCTGCCCAAACTTACTAACTCCACACACCCTGCCCAAACTTACTAACTCCACACACCCTGCCCAAACTTACTAACTCCACACACCCTGCCCAAACGTACTAACTCCACACACCCTGCCCAAACGTACTAACTCCACACACCCTGCCCAAACTTACTAACTCCACACACCCTGCCCAAACTTACTAACTCCCCACACCCTGCCCAAACTTAACAAGCCCTCTTACTGACTATATACAACGTGTGTGTGTGTGTGTGTGTGTGTTTTGTGTACAGTATGTGCGTGTGTGTTTTGTGCATGTGCGTGTGTGTTTTGTGTACAGTATGTGCGCGTGTGTTTTGTGTATGTGCGTGTGTGTTTTGTGTACAGTATGTGCGCGTGTGTGTCTCCCTGATAGGCCGATGTAACTCACAAATGTTTAGGAATGTGTTGAAACATCAGAAGGGTTAAGGTTAAAGGGACCATTAAAGAGGTTAAGGTTAGGGTTAGAGGGACCATTAAAGAGGTTAAGGTTAGGGTTAGAGGGACCATTAGAGGGGTTAAGGTTAGAGGGCCCATTAGAGGGGTTAGGTTAGGGTTAAAGGGACCATTAGAGAGGTTAAGGTTAGGGTTAGAGGGACCATTAGAGGGGTTAAGGTTAGAGTTAGAGGGACCATTAAAGAGGTTAAGGTTAGGGTTAGAGGGACCATTAGAGGGGTTAAGGTTAGAGGGCCCATTAGAGAGGTTAAGGTTAGGGTTAAAGGGACCATTAAAGAGGTTAAGGCAAGGGTTAGAGGGACCATTCGAGGGGTTAAGGTTAGAGGGCCCATTAGAGAGGTTAAGGTTAAAGGGACCATTAGAGAGGTTAAGGTTAGGATTAGAGGGACCATTAGAGGGGTTAAGGTTAGAGTTAGAGGCACCATTAAAGATTTTAAGGCAAGGGTTAGAGGGACCATTAAAGAGGTTAAGGTTAGGGTTAGAGGGACCATTAAAGAGGTTAAGGTTAGGGTTAGAGGGACCATTAAAGAGGTTAAGGTTAGGGTTAGAGGGACCATTAAAGAGGTTAAGGTTAGGGTTAGAGGGACCATTAAAGAGGTTAAGGTTAGGGTTAGAGGGACCATTAAAGAGGTTAAGGTTGGGTTAGAGGGACCATTAGAGAGGTTAAGGTTAGGGTTAGAGGGACCATTAGAGAGGTTAAGGTTGGGTTAGAGGGACCATTAGAGAGGTTAAGGTTAGGGTTAGAGGGACCATTAGAGAGGTTAAGGTGTGTGTGTGTGTGTGTGTGTGTGTGTGTGTGTGTGTGTGTGTGTGTGTGTGTGTGTGTGTGTGTGTGTGTGTGTGTGCATACTTCATTACGTTTTGTGTGTGTGTGTGTGTGTGTGTGTGTGTGTGTGTGTGTGTGTGTGCGCATACTTCATTACTGTTTTTGTGTGTGTGTGCATACCTCATTACTGTTTGTGTGTGTGTGTGTGTGTGTGTGCATGCACATACTTCATTACTGTTTGTGTGTGTGCATACTTTATTGCTGTGTGTGTGTGTATGTGCATACTTCATTACTGTGTGTGTGTGTGTGTGTGTGTGTGTGTGTGTGTGTGTGTGTGTGTGTGTGTGTGTGTGTGTGTGTGGGTGTGTGTGCGTGCGTGCGTGTGTTCTACCACCCTCTCACCTCTGCAGCTGGGTGGAGTGTGTGCTGGGTGGATACCTCATTACTGTTTGTGTGTGTGTGTGTGTGTGTGTGTGTGTGTGTGTGTGTGTGTGTGTGTGTGTGTGTGTGTGTGTGTGTGTGTGGTGTGTGTGTGTGTGTGTGTGTGTGTGTGTGTGTGCATGCACATACTTCATTACTGTTTGTGTGTGTGCATACTTTATTGCTGTGTGTGTATGTGCATACTTCATTACTGTGTGTGTGTGTGTGTGTGTGTGTGTGTGTGTGTGTGTGTGTGTGTGTGTGTGTGTGTGTGTGTGTGTGTGTGTGTGTGTGTGCGTGCGTGCGTGCGTGCGTGCGTGTGTTCTACCACCCTCTCACCTCTGCAGCTGGGCGGAGAGCCTGACCATGTCCCGTCTGGCTGGCACAGTCTGATGCCGCTGCCCTGCAGGTCGTAGCCAGGCTGGCATCGCACCCCGCAGGCAGCGTTGAACTGGTTATTACACACCTTCTGGATGAAGAAACCATTCTCTGGAGGAGACAGCTCAGGGCAGTACACCACTGGGGATGGGGAGAGAGATGGATGGAAGGAGAGAGAAAGGGAGGGAGAGGAGAAAGGGTAAAACATGAAAAAGACTCCGATTTCCTCTATTGATGCAAAAGCCCAAATGCATGAACACGCACACTCAGTTATACTGCACACACACACACACACACACACACACACACACACACACACACACACACACACACACACACACACACACACACACACACACACATTTGTTTTACTATGCTTGTGGAGACCCAACAATTGTTTCCCATTCAAAATACCATATTCCCTGACCCCTAAACCTGACCCTAACTCCTAAAACCTAACCCAAAACCTAACCCTTAAACCTAATTCTAACACTAACCCTAATTCTAACCCTAAACTTACCCCCTAAGGCTAAAACAGCCTTTTTACTTGTGGGGACCGGGAAAATGTCCCCACTTGTCCAAATTGTCCTTGTTTTATGATCCTTGTGAGGACTTCTGGTCACCACAAGGAGAGTAAAATAAAACACACACACACACATACAGCCCTCAAGCCTGGGTATTGAGGCTGATCCCTGCGGCAGATGCTTGGTTATGGTGAAGCCTAAGGGCTTTGGGAACGTTAACCGTCCTGACACAGAGGAAGAGAGCATGAAAGCAGAAGATTACAGGTTGTCAGACAGACAGATAGCACCTCTCTGCTCTGGGATCCACCAGTCTCTGTCTGCGTCGCAAATGACTCCCTGTTCTCTATATAGTGCACTCCTTTGTGTAAAAGTAGTGAACTATGTGGGGAGTAGGGTGCCATTTGGGCCATAACCTCTCCCAGCTGTAGAAAGGGGGGAAAGTCTGACACATGGACGTGAGCACGCTGTTGACTCGTTCTTAGGGGAATGGGTGACGACATGGTACGTTGGTCGGATATTATTACTACTGTACGTAGTTCAAGAAGCATCCTGTGTCTGAGGTTGTGTGAACCCTAGGGAGTTCTGCCGGTTTCCCAGATGCAGATTAAAGGGCAATTCCACTACTTTTTAAATAATGAATATGAGGTTGAAAAGTGGTGGAATTGGCCTTTAAGCCTCATTCTGGTTTAAAAAGTTATTTCAAGCATTCTCCATTCAGTAGGCTTTTTAGTCCAGGGCTAGGCCTAACGGGTGTCTGGGAAAACGGCCCTGAGCGTCTGACTTTGGAAGTGTAGCGTGGACAGTCTGGAGCCTCATACCTTCACAGGTCTTCCCTTGGGGCCTGTAGCCCTGCTTGCAGACACAGTCGCTGCGTGAGGTGCTGCTGGGCTGGGAGGTGTGGTGCTGATCAGGGCAGGGCAGGCAGGTACCCAGGCCTCCAGGTGTACCCTCTGGCTTGTAGGTGCCAGGCGGGCACGCTGTACAGAGGACGCAGACACTCAGTGTTAGCCTCAACACAGATGACACTTAGCCTAGAAATGTAGTTAGTTGCCAGGGTTGGGGTTAACTCCATTTCAATTCCAGTCCCACTGAAATTCCAATTCCAATTCTCTTCAATGCTTCAATGCTTTTCAGTTAGGAACATTTGGAATTGGAGATGGAATTAGGATACTTTCTGAATTGACTGGAATTTAAAAGGTATTGACCCCAGCCCTTTTAGTTGCATGTTAAGGAAGGACCGGTACAGACAGTATACACACAAATGCAAAAATATGTCCATGACCATGAGCAAATTCTGAGGTCCCGGAGGTGTATAATACTCCTATTGACTTGGCAATTATGCTTTGTGTTAGAAGCACCTGAGACTGATCAGGAAGCTAGGGGTCAGGACGCTAGGGGTCAAGAAGCTAGGGGTCGGGAAGCTGTCTGCCTGCAGAGCTACCGAGCTTGTTTTCAAACATTCCTCCATCGACTAAATCAGGGCTGCCCAATTCCCGTCCTGGAGGGCTGAAAGACTTCTGGTTTTTTTCTACCTAGTAGTCAATTGCACTCACCTGGTGTCCCACATCTAAATCAGTCACTGGTTAAAAAGAGAGAATGAAAATCAGAAGTGTTTCGGCCCTCCAAGATCGGAATTGGGCAGCCCTGCACTAAATGATCCTCACAGAAGAAGATGTCCGTCTCAATGCATCCCTCGTGTTATAGTCCAGTTGTGTTATATAGACCAGTTGTGTTATAGACCAATTGTGTTATAGACCAGTTGTGTTATATAGACCAGTTGTGTTATAGACCAGTTGTGTTATATAGACCAGTTGTGTTATATAGACCAGTTGTGTTATAGAGACCAGTTGTGTTATAGAGACCAGTTGTGCTATAGAGACCAGTTGTGCTATAGACCAGTTGTATTATAGAGACCAGTTGTGTTATAGAGACCAGTTGTGTTATAGAGACCAGTTGTGTTATAGAGACCAGTTGTGTTAGAGACCAGTTGTGCTATAGACCAGTTGTGTTATAGAGACCAGTTGTGTTATAGAGACCAGTTGTGTTATAGACCAGTTGTGTTATTGACCAGTTGTGTTATAGACCAGTTGTGTTATAGAGACCAGTTGTGCTATAGACCAGTTGTGTTATAGACCAGTTGTGTTATAGAGACCAGTTGTGTTAGAGACCAGTTGTGTTATAGAGACCAGTTGTGTTATAGAGACCAGTTGTGTTATAGAGACCAGTTGTGTTATATAGACCAGTTGTGTTATAGACCAGTTGTGTTATAGAGACCAGTTGTGTTATAGACCAGTTGTGTTACGGCTGGCCATGCTTTCCACCTGGCTACCACTACCCCAGTCAACAGTCCTACACCCCCCACAGCAACTTGCCCAAGCCTCCCCCATTTCTCCAGATAGCTGATGTTCTGAAAGATCTGCAAAATCTGGACCCCTACAAATCAGCCGGGCTAGACAATCTGGACCCTCTCTTTCTAAAACTATCCACCGAAATTGTTGCAACCCCTATTACTAGCCTGTTCAACCTCTCTTTCGTATCGTCTGAGATCCCCAAAGATTGGAAAGCTGCCGTGGTCATCCCCCTCTTCAAAAGGGGAGACACTAGACCCAAACTGCTACAGACCTATATCTATCCTACCCTGCCTTTCTAAAGTTTTCGAACGACAAGTTAACAAACAGATTACCGACCATTTCGAATCCCACCGTACCTTCTCCGCTATACAATCTGGTTTCTGAGCTGGTCATGGGTACACCTCAGCCACGCTCAAGGTCCTAAATGATATCTTAACCTCCATCGATAAGAGACAATACTGTGCAGCTGTATTCATCGATCTGGCCAAGGCTTTCGACTCTGTCAATCACTACATTCTTATCGGCAGACTCAACTGCCTTGGTTTCTCAAATGATTGCCTCACCTGGTACACCAACTACTTCTCTGATAGAGTTCAGTGTGTCAAATTGGAGGGCCTGTTGTCCGGACCTCTGGCAGTCTCTATGGGGGTGCCACAGTGTTCAATTCTCAGGCCAACTCTCTTCTCTGTATACATCAATGATGTCGCTCTTGCTGCTGGTGATTCTCCTATCCACCGCTACGCAGACAACGCCATTCTGTATACTTCTGGCCCTTCTTTGGACACTGTGTTAACTAACCTCCAGACGAGCTTCAATGCCATACAACTCTCCTTCCGTGGCCTCCAACTGCTATTAAATGCAAGTAAAACTAAATGCATGCTCTTCAACCGATCGCTGCCTGCACCTGCCCGCCCGTCCAGCATCACTACTCTGAAAAGTTCTGACTTAGAATATGTGGACAACTAGGTGTCTGGTTAGACTGTAAACTCTCCTTCCAGACTCACATTAAGCATCTCCAATCCAAAATTGTATCTAGAATCGGCTTCCTATTTCGCAACAAAGCATCCTTCACTCATGCTGCCAAACATACCCTCTCAAAACTGACTATCCTACCAATCCTTGAATTCGGCGATGTCATTTACAAAATAGCCTCCAACACTCTACTCAACAAATTGGATGCAGTCTATCAGAGTGCCATCTGTTTTGTCACCAAAGCCCCATATACTACCCACCACTGCGAACCGGAATGCTCTCGTTGGCTGGCCCTCGCTTAATATTTGTCACCAAACCCACTGGCTCCAGGTCATCTATAAGTATTTGCAAGGTAAAGCCCCGCCTTAGCTCACTGGTCACCATAGCAGCACCCACCCATAGCACGCGCTCCAGCAGGTATATTTCACTGGTCACCCCCAAAGCCAATTCCTCTTTGGCCTCCTTTCCTTCCAGTTCTCTGCTGCCAATGACTGAAACTAATTGCAATAATCAACTGAAGCTGGAGACTCATATCTCCCTCTAACTTTAAGCACTAGCTGTCAGAGCATCTCACAGATCACTGCACCTGTACATAGCCCATCTGTAAATAGCCCATCATACTACCTCATCCCCATACTGTTATTCATTTATTTTTGGTCCTTTGCACCCCAGTATCTCTACTTGCACATTAATCTTCTGCACATCTATCACTCCAGTGTTTAATTGCTAAATTGTCATTATTTCGCCACTATGGCCTATTTATTGCCTCACCTCCCTTATCTTACCTCATTTGCACACACTGTATGTAGACTTTTTCTATTGTGTTATTGACTGTATGTTTGTTTATTCCATGTGTAACTCTGTGTTGTTGTTTGTGTTGCACTGCTTTGCTTTATCTTGGCCAGGTTGTAAATGAGAACTTGTTCTCAACTGGCCTACCTGGTTAAATAAAGGTAAAATAAAATATAGACCAGTTGTATTATGGACCAGTTGTGTTAGAGACCAGTTGTGTTAGAGACCAGTTGTGTTAGAGACTAGTTGTGTTATAAAACATTTGAGTTAGAGACCAGTTCTGCAAGCGACCAGTTGTGTTATATAGATCAGTTGTGTTATAGACCAGTTGTGTTAAAGAGACCAGTTGTGTTATAAATAATTTGTGTTAGAGACCAGTTGTGTTATATAGATCAGTTGTGTTATAGAGACCAGTTGTTATATAGATCAGTTGTGTTATAGACCAGTTGTGTTATAGACCAGTTGTATTATAGAGACCAGTTGTGTTATATAGACCAGTTGTGTTATAGACCAGTTGTGTTATAGAGACCAGTTGTGTTATAAATAATTTGTGTTAGAGACCAATTGTGTTAAATTGATCAGTTGTGTTAGAGACCAGTTGTGTTATATAGATCAGTTGTGTTATAGATCAGTTGTGTTATAGACCAGTTGTGTTATATAGATCAGTTGTGTTATAGAGACCAGTTAGCTAACAGTATCGGTATCTCCAACTCACTATAATGGATAGGCTATACTCAATCAGAACTGTTTGTCAAACCACAATGCATGAATTTTGACAAAATATGAAGTTGACAATATAAGAGGTACACAGTCGTGAAGGGAGCTGTACCATCTAGCTCTAGGCCATGTATGGGTGAAGGACAGAAAACACTGTGGTAGCTTGTTGAGACCAGAACACACAGAGCAGTGTAATAGAGGATACATGGTGTTGATCTGACTAATCAGTGTTTAGAACTAATTTACTACCCAATGCTCTCTCTCTCTCTCTCTCTCTCTCTCTCTCTCTCTCTCTCTCTCTCTCGGTCTCTCTCTCTCGGTCTCTCTCTCTCTCTCTCTCTCTCTCTCTCTCTCTCTCTCTCTCTCTCTCTCTCTCTCTCTCATGCCCTAGTACTTAACAGGGGCCAGGCATTGCCACAGGAATGGATCCTCCGTGCCAAAACACACTCATTCCCCACCTAAACACACCAGGGTCAGCCAAGCAGCGTTAACCGCCGCACGACCAGTAGCCACATCAAATACACACCAGCTATGTGTAGACTGTACTGCATGTGGATATGTCTGTGTGTGTGTGTGTGTGTGTGTGTGTGTGTGTGTGTGTGTGTGTGTGTGTGTGTGTGTGTGTGTGTGTGTGTGTGTGTGTGTGTGAGTGAGTGAGTGAGTGAGTGAGTGAGTGAGTGAGTGAGTGAGTGAGTGAGTGAGTGAGTGAGTGAGTGAGTGAGTGAGTGAGTGAGTGAGTGAGTGAGTGAGTGAGTGACTGTGTGTGTGTGTGTGTTTGATCTGATAACTGAAGTAGCCCATACATTCTCAATGATATCCACCTTCGGGCTCATAAGCAAGGGTAAATGTCTAAATGTCTTTGAGGCCCCTGGATCCCCTTTTACAGCCTCATTTATAGTTGACAGGAAACACAGTTATTTATGCATAAATAATATTTCACTTCTAGTGAAACAGTAGAAATACTGTATTAAAGTTTCATTTTAATTCCTGGACTGGCAGGTCGGCTGGCTTAGGTAGACACTGGGGTTATTAACAGACCTGAGCTCATATTCATAAATTGTCTCAATGTGTGCTGATCTAGGATCTGTTTGGCTTTTCAGATCATAATGAATAGACAGAGGCGACCTGATCCTAGATCAGCACTCCTACTCCGAGACACTTTCTGAATACAGACGTGGAAGTCAGTTTTCTCTACAGGGGGAGAGTTCCGAGGGGCTAGACCAGGCTCTCGTTGAAACACACACTGTGTACTGGGAGCGAGAGCGAAAGAAAGAAGGAAGGATGGATAGAAGGAGAGAAGGAGAAAAAGGGAAAGAGAAAGGTAAACGAATACATTTTAAAATGCCAAAACGAAAGACGGTGTTAGAAAGAAAACCTTGTGAATTTCCTAAATGTGTACCAGCGAGGTGTACCAGGCAGACTACACATTGTGATAGATGAAATATGCTCAGAAATAACTGACTTTAGCCAAGAAGACCAACTGAGAGTAGATTTGAGACTGGAAAAGACTGATGGAAACCCTGAAAGTGAATCAAGAGCTAGCACATCTGCTTCAGGCCCCAATGACCCACAAAGAGACTGATTTCCATCTCTTAGTGACACGTCCATTGACCCCTGACTCCTATGGATACCCTCCATTTGATCAGGAAGTTGGCCGTCAAGGGTCCAGTCCAGATTATCTGTAAATTGTTGAGATTGCGCCCAGGCCCGGGTTAAAATGCCCCACAGAGCGGAGCACAACGGGCCTTCAACCCTCAGAGCTACATGTATGCTTTCAGACTCAATATCTACAGAAAGAGGAAAGAGAATATAGGTTTTACATCTAAATCCAATGAAAATGTGTGTGAGATATCAGTCCTCTAAACACACAAGGGCATGGTGTTAGAAGCAGCTTAGGCCTAAGATGTCAGGAGGATGTCAGGAGGGCTGCAGGAGGGCTGCAGGAGGATGGCAGGAGGGCTGCAGGAGGGCTGCAGGAGGATGGCAGGAGGGCTGCAGGAGGGTGGCAGGAGGATTGCAGGAGGGCGGCAGGAGGATGGCAGGAGGATGGCAGGAGGGCTGCAGGAGGGCGGCAGGAGGATGGCAGGAGGATGGCAGGAGGGCTGCAGGAGGGCGGCAGGAGGGCGGCAGGAGGATGTCAGGAGGGCTGCAGGAGGGCGGCAGGAGGATGTCAGGAGGATGGCAGGAGGGCAGCAGGTAGCCTAGCAGTTAAAAGTGTTGGGCCAGCATCTGAAAGGTTGCTGCTTTGAATCCCCTCGAATCTGTTGATGTACCCTTGAACAAGACACTTAACCATAATTGCTCCTGTAAGTCTGCTAAATTACTAAAATGTTAATGTAATGATTTCCATGTGCATCACAAAACGACATTCAGTACCAGACAGATTCATCGCCATCATTTCTTGCTCATAAAATGACGAGGTAAGCCATTTAGACTAGCTTGTGAACTAACCGTAGGAGCCAAAGAAGTGACTCAAGAAGCCAAAGAAGTCTAGAAATCTTCTCTGGAGACCATGGGGAGCCTGTAATCCATTAGTGGGATCTCAAACAGACAAACGGAAACCCTGAAAGTGAATCCAGAAGAATACCCAGCACATCTCCACATCTCAGTCCCCAATCACAGTGACAGATTTGCTGAGTTTAACAAATTCCCCCCTCAGCGAAAAGACCCCCAGTGTTTTCCTATAGTCTGTGTTTCTATCTTCCCATGTGGGGAGCAACTGGGGAATGTACAAATCACTGCTATTCTGTTGGTTGTCTGAAAATAACCTTAGTTATCTTTAAGTCTTGATCAAATGTACAATACAACTATCTATCAAGCTTAATATCTACTGTTGCACAGGCACAATCCCTGTGGTCCTTCTTTAAAAAATGGGGGTATTGTGTTTCCAGATACAATGCATTCGGAAAGTATTCAGACCCCTTCCCTTTCTCCACATTGTGTTACACTATAGCCTTGTTCTAAAATTGATTAAATTATTGTTTTCCCTCATCAATCTACACACAATGCCCCATAATAACAAAGTGAAAACAGGTTTGTACATATTTTTTTCTCAAATGTATTAAAAATAAAAAAAATGAAATATCTTATTTGCCTGTTCTCTTCTAAGACTAACAATTGAGACAGAACAAGTCAAACATAAATCTGAACGCTCTAACTCTGGACCGCAGCCACACCACTTGTGGCCAGACAACGGCTCTTGTTGTGATTCCGTTGGATTGGTTTTAAATCCCTGTGTTTTTAACAGAGATTTTTTTTTAAACATTCACATGCAAGGACACTTTCCATTCTTAACATGACTTCACGTTTAAGACCTCAATCTGCCACTGAAAATGTGCAGCAAACCAGGGAAACAGTCAAATGTACATTCACAAAGAACAAGGTACTGTACAGATGTAGGATCTTAATTTGATCACTCTTTTGATGTTTTACGCACAGCAGGAAACACAAACTTGTAGTGTATTCAAGGTTTAAAAAGGCTTCAAAGTGTTGTAATTTTCTCTTTAGAACTTGAGATTTGATTTGCCATAACATTTTCTGATGCTGCAGGATTTGCTTTCCTGCTGTAGCAAACTGGCTTAAATTAACAACATATTGTACACACCTCAATGTGACATATTGTCTCTAGATCACCAGAATAGTTCATACCGAATGGAAAGTCAACTGATACAGTGGACGAGTTAAGTTTGAGTATACAGCACTACTTCCTAGGATCATACAGTAGGTCATAGGTCAATGCAGTGATCCTAGAGAAGACACAAAAGGACCACACCTACACACACACACAGACACACACACACACACACACACACACACAGACACTTCAAGCCCCATCACTGGCCCCTCAGTAATTTTCTCAGTCATCAACAGTGACACCTGTGACCTTTCGTGACAGGTTGCATTGACAACAGCACACACGCACACCATTCCAAAATCAAACAAAGGCCTTGTGAAATTCCGAGGCTGTAGCCAAAGATCATGACTCTAGCATGACATCATTTTTATATTGAATAGCTCCCTATGTGTTTATGCTAGAGACTTAGTGTTTCTGCACTCAATCCTCTCTTTCCGCCGATATAAAGTTTGCACCTATTCCATAACATGGAGCTTGTTGAAAGCGATGTTTTCTACACATGAGAGGATCTGGACAAGAAAATCGTCACAAAATCGTCTGTAAAACCCTAGCATCTGCCAAGTCCCCAACAACCGGATGTTCTGGTTTTCAGGGGAAATGGAAAGAGAGCCTGTGACGCAACTTCCTCTTTTGGACGTTAACAAGGCGACACTCCATTTTAACTCCTCCTCCACATTTACTGGATTGGTTGAACAGTACAGAAGAGAACCTCCCCCAACATTTTTTTTCTTCTCGTCAAGACCAGTATGTAGAGGATCTAGTTTCAGGTGTTTCTGTTAGCCCTGCTACGTTAGGTAAGTAAAACCTGAACAGTTTAAGCTAGCGACTCTCACGAACACAACAGTGTCATATGTTTTGCTCTACAACATCCACAAGCAGTCATCTGAACTTTCAGACACCCAAGTCCTAATTTCGAAAATGTGTTCTCACAAAACCGACTGTCCAGACCGAACCGTTTGAGTTACAAACTAATAAGTCACCAACATCGACAGGTAAACACTCACTCACTTGTTTTGCTCTATGACCTACACTCGCTCAGGGGAAGGTAACTCTGTAAGAATGGCACAAAAGTTAATATGGTGTATAAAGTGCCATAAACAAATTGATTAAATATGGCAACAAAAAAACGTGCAGATCCATGAGTTTTCTTATATCTCCAAGATATAGGACAAACACTTCAAAACCTTATTTCTCTTTATACATTTTTTCTTTTTTTGCAATTTATGAATGTGTTATTCAATGCGTTTCTATGGGCTATAGCAGTAAAGGCCAAATTCAATATTTTCTCCCCCCCCAAAATATATAAAATATATACAAAAGTATGTGGACACCCCTTCAAATTTGTGGATTTGGCTATTTCAGCCACACCCATTGCTGACAGGTGTATAAAATCAAGCACACAGCAATGCAATCTTCATAGACAAACATTGGCAATAAAATCGCCTTACTGAAGAGCTCAGTGACTTTCGACATGGCACCATCCAAGGATGCCACCTTTACAACAAGTTAGTTTGTCAAATTTCTGCCCTGATAGAGCTGCCCCGGTCAACCGTAAGATCTGTTATTGTGAATTGAAAATGTCTAGGAGCAACCACGTCTCAGCCGCGAAGTGGTAGGCCACACAAGCTCACAGAACGGGACCGCTGAGTGTTTAAGCGTGTAGCGTGTAAAAATTGTCTGTCCTCAGTTGCAACACTCACTACCGAGTTCCAAACTGCCTCTGGAAGCAACGTCAGCACAAGAACTGTTAGTCGGGAGCTTCATGAAATGGGTTTCCATGGCCGAGCAGCTGCACACAAGCCTAAGATCACCAGGCGCAATGCAAGCGTCGGCTGGAGTGGTGTAAAGCTCACCGCCATTGGACTCTGGAGCAGTGGAAATGCGTTCTCTGGAGTGATGAATCACACTTCACCATCTGGTAGTCCGATGGACGAATCTGGGTTTGGCAGATGCCAGGAGAACGCTACCTGCACAAATGCATAGTGCCAACTGTAAAGTTTGGTGGAGGAGGAATAATTATCTGGGGCTGTTTGTCATGGTTCGGGATAGGCCCCTTAGTTTCATGGTTCGGGATAGGCCCCTTTCCTGTTTCAGCATGACAATGCGCCTATGCACAAAGCGAGGTCCATACAGAAATAGTGTGAAAGAACTTGACTGGCCTGTGCAGAGCCCTGACCTCAACCCCATCAAACACCTTTGGGATGAATTGGAACACCGACTGCGAGCCAGGCCTAATCGCTCAACATCAGTGCCTGACCTCACTAATGCTCTTGTGGCTGAATGGAAGCAGGTCCCCACTGCAATGTTCCAACATCTAGTTGAAAGCGTTTCGAGAAGAGTGGAGGTTGTTATAACAGCAAAGGGGGACCAACTCCACATTATTGCCCATGATTTTGGAATGAGATGTTCGACGAGCAGGTGTCCACATACTTTTGGTCATATAATGTATATGTATATTTTTATACCTACAGGAGTCCTAAAGGTCAAAATCAAATAGCTAAATGATCCAAGATATGACCATCTTAAAACAACTCCATATGTTAGCATTGTAGATATCTCGAAACCAAGGGCTTAGACTTCGAGCCGTAAAGAACTACTGATATGTCTTAGAAGGAGGGGGGATACCGCTGCCCATCTGGCCAGGAACAGAGCATCTGGGGGGGGACTCATGGGAAAAAAATCCTCTTTCGGATCTCTTTCTGGACCCTCCTGACTGGATAGGAACTGTCGTCCAACATCTGTCTTTCAGTCCCTGTTTAGCTGTTTAGCTGCTTACTGCATTTCATTCCCATAGCAATCTGAGTTTACCCAAATTGTTACTTACCTCTGGTGGATTTTCAAGGCCAGCCTGAACTATCCTGTCTTGCACATTATGGCTGTGTCCCAAATAGCACCCTATTGCCAATACAGAATACAAATCTAGAGCCTCTGATCAAAAGTAGTGCACTATATAGGGAATAGGGTGGCATTTGAGAGGCAGCCTATGTTTCCTGTTTCCAAGATGCTGAGTTAGTCCAATGTGAGAGCAAAGCAAAGCAAGGCAACCACAAAACAAAAGCCAAAACACAGGTTGTTCCTAGATAACGAGGTACACAATGGGTCAGTTTGACTTTAAAGGACGCTCTGTGCTGAGAAATATTGTCACGTCCTGAACATAGAGAGCTCTTATTTTCTATGGTAGAGTAGGTCGGGGGGGGGGGGGGGGGGGGGGGGGGGGGGTGTATCTAGTTTATTTAGTTCTATGTTGTTTGGTTCAAGTTTCTGTTTTTCTATGTTGGGGTTTTTGGATGATCCTCAATTAGAGGCAGCTGGTCATCATTGTCTCTAATTGGGGATCATATTTAAGTAGTTGTTTTTCCCACCTTTGTTTTTCCCACCTGTGTTTGTGGGAGATTATTTTGAGTTAGTGCATGTTGCACCTCTGTCGTCACGGTTTGTGTTTTGTTTATTCGTTTATTGTTTGTCTTGCAACGTTTCACGTTTAAATAAAAGATGTGGAACGATACCCACGCTGCGCTTTGGTCTCCTTCCTACGACGAACGTGACAAATATGAGGATAAAAATGATGACGCAATCAACAGAAAGGATTACACTCAAAACTCCACTTACTGTAGCCCCTGTTCATATTCATATATAAATCTCATTAGCATGTTGGCTAAGAACGTTTTTATACTTCTTAGTTACGTGATCTGAAGGATGACTTGGGGGAATTAGAAAGCACACACACAGACACACACATTTTAAATACTTTATTTGAATCCACTAATCAAATTGACAAAAAAAGGATCCAAACATTTCAAAGGTCCCTCTGTGCAGGGCACTGAAGGGTACAGAAAGCACCTCCTTCTCCAAACAGCTAGGCTGCCCACGACAGCTGAAACAGAGCAGTATCTAGCCAATTGCTTTGCCCTAGTTTTTGTCAGGCCCGCAATCTGGAGGCCACGCACTGCAAGCCTGTGTATGTGGCTGAGACTGCCAAATATCAGCACCACCAGCTGGTACCGCCCCCCCCAAGGCTGTCCCAGTGCCACGAGGGGCTGGTATTTAAGCAGCTTCTCGGCAAAGGCCTGCTCCATGTGCCGTCAAATGAGCAGCCCACTTCCAAAACGAGCCCCTCCCCCTGCCAACAACAACAATATCTGGCGTATTTGACACACAGGAAAACACATCATCAACATCGAACCAGCTTCCCCTTACTCAAGAATGTTTATGGATGTCTGCTGTTGGTGACACACACACACGCAACAGCGCTCTGTATCTCAGACAGCCTAAACAACAGGAGGTGTTAACTGACTAGACAACATGGACACTAAAAGGACATACATTGTCCAATCCCTCTGGTACAACACCATACATATGCAACACACACACACACACACACACACACACACACACACACACACACACACACACACACACACACACACACACACACACACACACACACACACACACACAAACACACACACACACACAGTAACATGTATACACACAGTAGCACATGCAAGGATTCATGCGCACTCACACACTTCCTCCCTTGTGGAACATTCCTGTTTTAAGAGTAGGGGTGTAGACAGGCCGGGGTGTCAGGAATGGACAGGGGGGTTCTGGGGGGTGGGTTGGCTCTGAGTTCAGGCAGAGGAGCTGTGTTCACTCATATGGGCCCTGGTTTTGACTGATAGGGGACCCAGAAAAGACATGATGGGGAAGAGAGTGAGAGAGAGAGAGAGGGAGAGAGAGAGAGAGAGAGGGAGAGAGAGAGAGAGAGATAAAGAGGGAATGATAGATAAAGAGAAGGATAGACCAACAGAGAGAGAACGAGGGAGAGATTACACACAGAGTGTATGAGATTGAGAGAGAGAGCGATAGAGAGAGAAAAAGAGGGACAGAGACAGAGTGTATGAGATTGAGAGAAAGAGAGATAGAGAGTGAGAAAGAGGGAGAGACAAAAAGACCAAGAGAAAGAGAGATCAAAGGAGATGAGAGTGAGAGACAGAGAGAGAGAGGGCCTTGTTCCAGAGTTGCAGATGCTAACTTCCTGAATCCTCCCCCATGATGACCCCTGCCCCTGGGCCTCAGATGGAGTGTGTGGCCCTCTTCATCACCTCTCCCTGGAGAAGCTAACGCTGGACAGACCACAGAACACCCTGACACCCTGACACTAACACAACACCTACTGAGAGATGGGATCAGGACGGAGGGAGAGGAGAGAGAGTACACAAAACGAGAGAAATAGGGGTCAGGGTGAAAGGAGAAGGGAGAATAGGGTGAGAGAGTGAGAGAGAGCATGCGAGAGAGAGAGAGAGAGAGAAAAGAGAGAGAGAAAGAGAGGAGAGAGAGAGTCAGAGAAAGGGAGTCAGAGAGAGAGAGAGAGAGAGAGAGAGAGAGAGAGAGAGAGAGAAAGAGGGATAGAGCCCAAGAGGCCCACGGACAAAAAGAGGGCAAACAAAAATTGGGTGAATTAAAAGTCAAACAGGGCATTACACTGCCACGTGTTAGGCTTGAGTCTGCAGTGAGCAGAAGTTTGTGTGTGTGCATGTGTGTGTAGCATGTTTATAGACGTTGTGACTGTAGCATGTTAATAGACGTTGAGTGTGTAGCATGTTTATAGACTTTGTGTCTGTAGCATGTTAATAGACGTTGTGTGTGTAGCATGTTTATAGACGCTGTGTGTGTGTAGCATGTTAATAGACATCGTGTGTGTAGCATGTATATAGACGTTGGGTGTGTGTAGCATGTTTATAGACGTTGTGTGTGTAGCATGTTAATAGACATTGTGTGTGTAGCCTGTTAATAGACGTTGTGTGTGTAGCATGTTTATAGACGTTGTGTGTGTAGCATGTTAATAGACATCGTGTGTGTAGCCTGTTAATAGACGTTGTGTGTGTGTAGCATGTTTATAGATGTTGTGTGTGTAGCATGTTAATAGACATTGTGTGTGTGTGTAGCCTGTTATTAATAGACGTTGTGTGTGTAGCATGTTTATAGATGTTGTGTGTGTAGCATGTTAATAGACATTGCGTGTGTGTAGCCTGTTTATAGACGCTGTGTGTGTGTAGCATGTTTATAGACGTCTTGTGAGTGTAGCATGTTAATAGACGTTGTGTGTGTGTAGCATGTTAGACGTTGGGTGTGTTTAGCATGTTTATAGACGTCGTGTGTTTAGCATGTTTATAGACGTTGTGTGTGTAGCATGTTTATAGACTTCGTGTGTGTAGCATGTTTATAGACTTCGTGTGTGTAGCATGTTTATTGACATTGGGTTTGTGTGTAGCATGTTAATAGACGTTGGGTGTGTGTAGCATGTTTATAGATGTTGTGTTTGTGTGTAGCATGTTTATAGACGTTGGGTGTGCGTGTAGCATGTTAATAGACGTTGGGTGTGTGTGTAGCATGTTAATAGACGTTTGTTGTGTGTAACATGTTTATAGACGTTGGGTGTGTGTGTAGCATGTTTATAGACGGGTGTGTGTGTAGCATGTTAATAGACGTTGAGTGTGTGTGTAGCATGTTAATAGACATTGGGTGTGCGTGTAGCATGTTTATAGACATCGTGTGTGTAGCATGTTTATAGACGTTGTGTGTTTAGCATGTTTATAGATGTTGGGTGTGTGTGTAGCATGTTTATAGACGTTGGGTGTGTGTGTAGCATGTTTATAGATGTTGGGTGTGTGTGTAGCATGTTTATAGACGGGTGTGTGTGTAGCATGTTAATACACGTTGGGTGTGTAGCATGTTTATAGACATCGTGTGTGTTTAGCATGTTTATAGATGTTGGGTGTGTGTGTAGCATGTTTATAGACGTTGGGTGTGTGTGTAGCATGTTAATAGACGTTGGGTGTGTGTGTAGCATGTTAATAGACGTTGGGTGTGTGTTTAGCATGTTTATAGATGTTGGGTGTGTGTGTAGCATGTTTATAGACGTTGGGTGTGTGTGTAGCATGCTAATAGACGTTGGGTGTGTGTGTAGCATGTTAATAGACGTTGGGTGTGTGTAGAATGTTTATAGAGGTTGGGTGTGTGCGTAGCATGTTAATAGACGTTGGGTGTGTGTGTAGCATGTTAATAGACGTTGGGTGTGTGTAGCATGTTTATAGACTTTGTGTGTGTAGCATGTTAACAGACGTTGGGTGTGTGTGTAGCATGTTTATAGACGTTGAGTGTGTGTAGCATGTTTATAGATGTTGTGTTTGTGTGTAGTATGTTTATTGACGTTGGGTTTGTGTAGCATGTTTATAGACTTCGTGTGTGTAGCATGTTTATAGACGTTGGGTTTGTGTGTAGCATGTTTATAGACGTTGGGTGTGTGTGTAGCATGTTAATAGACGTTGGGTGTGTGTGTAGCATGTTTATAGACGTTTGTTGTGTGTAACATGTTTATAGACGTTGGGTGTGTGTGTAGCATGTTTATAGACGTTGGGTGTGTGTGTAGCATGTTAATAGACATTGGGTGTGTGTGTAGCATGTTTATAGACATCGTGTGTGTGTGTAGCATGTTTATAGACGTTGTGTGTTTAGCATGTTTATAGATGTGTGTGTAGCATGTTAATAGACGTTGTGTGTGTGTAGCATGTTTATAGATGTTGTGTGTGTGTGTGTGTGTAGCATGTTTATAGACATTGGGTGTGTGTAGCATGTTTATAGACATCGTGTGTGTAGCATGTTTATAGACGTTGGGTGTGTGTAGCATGTATATAGACGTTGGGTGTGTAGCATGTTAATAGACGTTGGGTGTGTGTAGCATGTTTATAGACATCGTGTGTGTAGCATGTTTATAGACGTTGGGTGTGTGTAGCATGTATATAGACGTTGGGTGTGTAGCATGTTAATAGACGTTGGGTGTGTTTAGCATGTTTATAGACATTGTGTGTGTGTAGCATGTTAATAGACGCTGGGTGTGTAGCATGTTAATAGACGTTGGGTGTGTAGCATGTTTATAGATGCTGTGTGTGTAGCATGTTAATAGACAATGTGTGTGTGGCAAGTTTATAGACGTTGGGTGTGTGTAGCATGTTTATAGACGTTGTGTGTGTAGAATGTTTGTAGATGTTGCGTGTTTATAGCATGTTAATAGACATTGTGTGTGTAGCATGTTTATAGACGTTGTGTGTGTAGAATGTTTGTAGATGTTGCGTGTTTATAGCATGTTAATAGACATTGTGTGTGTAGCATGTTTATAGACGTTGTGTGTGTAGCATGGTTATAGACTTCGTGTGTAGCATGTTAGTAGACGGTGTGTGTGTAGAATGTTAATAGTTGTTGGGTGTGTGTAGCATGCTAATAGACGTTGGGTGTGTGTAGCATGTTTATAGATGTTGTGTGTGTGTGTGTAGCATGTTTATAGACTTTGGGTGTGTGTGTAGCATGTTAATAGACGTTGTGTGTGTGTAGCATGCTAATAGACGTTGGGGGTGTGTAGCATGTTTATAGATGTTGTGTGTGTGTGTAGCATGTTTATAGATGTTGAGTGTGTGTAGCATGCTAATAGACGTTGTGTGTGTGTAGCATGTTTATAGATGTTGTGTGTGTGTGTAACATGCTAATAGACGTTGTGTGTGTAGCATGTTTATAGATTTTGAGTGTGTGTAGCATGCTAATAGACGTTGGGTGTGTGTAGCATGTTTATAGATGTTGTGTGTGTGTAGCATGTTTATAGACGTTGCGTGTGTGTAGCATGTTTATAGACGTTGCGTGTGTGTGTAGCATGTTTATAGACGTTGGGTGTGTGTGTAGCATGTTAATAGACGTTGGGTGTGTGTGTAGCATGTTAATAGACGTTTGTTGTGTGTAACATGTTTATAGACGTTGGGTGTGTGTGTAGCATGTTTATAGACGTTGGGTGTGTGTGTAGCATGTTAATAGACATTGGGTGTGTGTGTAGCATGTTTATAGACATCGTGTGTGTGTGTAGCATGTTTATAGACGTTGTGTGTTTAGCATGTTTATAGATGTGTGTGTAGCATGTTAATAGACGTTGTGTGTGTGTAGCATGTTTATAGACATTGGGTGTGTGTAGCATGTTTATAGACATCGTGTGTGTAGCATGTTTATAGACGTTGTGTGTGTGTGTAGCATGTTTATAGATGTTGAGTGTGTGTAGCATGCTAATAGACGTTGTGTGTGTGTAGCATGTTTATAGATGTTGTGTGTGTGTGTAGCATGCTAATAGACGTTGTGTGTGTAGCATGTTTATAGATTTTGAGTGTGTGTAGCATGCTAATAGACGTTGGGTGTGTGTAGCATGTTTATAGATGTTGTGTGTGTGTAGCATGTTTATAGACGTTGCGTGTGTGTAGCATGTTTATAGACGTTGCGTGTGTGTGTAGCATGTTTATAGACGTTGGGTGTGTGTGTAGCATGTTAATAGACGTTGGGTGTGTGTGTAGCATGTTAATAGACGTTTGTTGTGTGTAACATGTTTATAGACGTTGGGTGTGTGTGTAGCATGTTTATAGACGTTGGGTGTGTGTGTAGCATGTTAATAGACATTGGGTGTGTGTGTAGCATGTTTATAGACATCGTGTGTGTGTGTAGCATGTTTATAGACGTTGTGTGTTTAGCATGTTTATAGATGTGTGTGTAGCATGTTAATAGACGTTGTGTGTGTGTAGCATGTTTATAGACATTGGGTGTGTGTAGCATGTTTATAGACATCGTGTGTGTAGCATGTTTATAGACGTTGGGTGTGTGTAGCATGTATATAGACGTTGGGTGTGTAGCATGTTAATAGACGTTGGGTGTGTGTAGCATGTTTATAGACATCGTGTGTGTAGCATGTTTATAGACGTTGGGTGTGTGTAGCATGTATATAGACGTTGGGTGTGTAGCATGTTAATAGACGTTGGGTGTGTTTAGCATGTTTATAGACATTGTGTGTGTGTAGCATGTTAATAGACGCTGGGTGTGTAGCATGTTAATAGACGTTGGGTGTGTGTAGCATGTTTATAGACGCTGTGTGTGTAGCATGTTAATAGACAATGTGTGTGTGGCAAGTTTATAGACGTTTGGTGTGTGTAGCATGTTTATAGACGTTGTGTGTGTAGAATGTTTGTAGATGTTGCGTGTTTATAGCATGTTAATAGACATTGTGTGTGTAGCATGTTCATAGACGTTGTGTGTGTAGCATGTTAATAGACAATGGGTTTGTAGCATGTTAATAGACGTTGTGTGTGTAGCATGTTTATAGACGTTGTGTGTGTAGCATGGTTATAGACTTCGTGTGTGTAGCATGTTAGTAGACGGTGTGTGTGTAGAATGTTAATAGTTGTTGGGTGTGTGTAGCATGCTAATAGACGTTGGGTGTGTGTAGCATGTTTATAGATGTTGTGTGTGTGTGTGTAGCATGTTTAATGATGTTGAGTGTGTGTGTAGCATGTTAATAGACATTGTGTGTGTTTGTAGCATGTTTATAGATGTTGTGTGTGTAGCATGTTAATAGACATTGTGTGCGTTTGTAGCATGTTAATAGACGTTGTGTGTGTGTGTAGCATGCTAATAGACGTTGTGTGTGTGTAGCATGTTATTTAGACGTTGTGTGTGTAGCATGCTAATAGACATTGTGTGTGTGTAGCATGCTAATAGACGTTGTGTGTGTAGCATGCTAATAGACATTGTGTGTGTGTGTAGCATGCTAATAGACGTTGTGTGTGTTTAGCATGTTAATAGACGTTGTGTGTGTGTAGCATGCTAATAGACGTCGTGTGTGTAGCATGCTAAAAGACGTTGTGTGTGTAGCATGTTTATAGATGTTGAGTGTGTAGCATGTTAATAGATGTTGTGTGTGTAGCATGTTTATAGATGTTGAGTGTGTAGCATGTTAATAGACGTTGTGTGTGTGTAGCATGATAATAGAAGTTGTGTGTGTGTTTAGCATGTTTATAGACATCATGTTTTTGTAGCATGCCTGGTGCTCCTTGGTGTGTGAGCTGCCACTGTACCTGGGCCCCCAGGAGGAGGAATTAGAGCACATTCAACAGGGGGGGTTCTAGTGTATGTAATGGCTCCACCCTCTAAACTCACTCCTCTTTTCATGGTTGAGGGTGGTGGGATGGAAGAGATGGGAAGAGAGGGAGGACAAGGAGGAACGAGGGATGGATGGGGGAGTGTTAATGATGCAGTGAGGCTGTGGCAGTTTCACTGCTGCAAGCTCTCTCTCTCATTTTACGCTATGTTTGTTTTACAGGGTTTTCACAATGTCCCTGTCCTACATCACAGTCCCCCTCTCTCAAAGGCATCAATTAAACCTTTATATATGTCTATATGTCTTTTAAAGAGGTGCATGCTGGTGGTCCTGATGGTGATAGGTTATATTCAGTGTACAGGACTGTGAATCAGATTTACTACTCATTAGAATCTAACAAGGATCCCATATTCCATATCTCTATTCTAACACTGACATTCTGTCTCTCTCCATAGATCTCATTCAGATAACTCAGCCAATGCGCTCTGTGCATCCGTCCGTCTGTCGCTCTGATAGCGCCAGGCCAGTCTGGTCCTGTTTCAGTCCGTCTGTCCATTGACTGAGACAGGGGCACTGGCACCCTCTACTACAACAGAGCCACGGCACTGGAACAAGGGCTGTGTTCCAAATGGCACCCTATTCCCTAGTGCACTACATTTGATTAGAGCACTATGGGCCCAGTGTCACGTGTCACTGAACTGTCTCATTACGCACACCTGATTCCCATTCCCCTGATTAGTCATTGTATATTGGGACCCTCTGTTCACCATTGTCTTGGTCAGTTATTGTTCCCATGTCCGTTGGTCTGTGAGTACCTGTGCTTTGTTATTTCGGCTTTCGGGCTGCGTTTATTGTGATCTTGTTATTACGGGTCTCATCCAGTGGATTTATTAGAGGTTTAACCTCGCTCTTTTGTTTGGGTTACATCCCTGTGTTTTTGTATACGTGTTTGTTTTGGGCTTCGTCCCCGTGCCTTTTCATGGCATGTTGTATATTTTGGGTGGAGTATTAATCCCCCCCCATTACTTATTCCTGCGCCTGTCTCCAATCAGTTATACAGCGTGACACCCAGGTCAAAAGTAGCGCAATATTGAGATCAGCCAAGGATTCTCCTCCTCAACGATCAACAACAACGGAGAATCCACAAATCTAAACCTTTAAACCTCCAGCCTATCAATTTAATAAATTAGGAGACCCCCTCTTGACCCTACGACCTCTTCATATCCTCAGAAAATCTCAGGCATTCGCTGAGATGGTCACCACTGCCAAAAAAGTGTTTTGGACCGGTGCTCCAACATTTCTTGAGCAACTCCTCAGCTTTTATTTTGGACTAAAAGTCTGTGGGGTTTTTTCTGTGGGCACATTGCCATTGGTTGTTGGGAAGGGGGGGACCTCATATTTAGGAAGAGATCCTTCATGGATACGCTTACATAACCTTAGCAGACACACACAAACACACACATGCATACACACATACAGCGCCAGCAGAAAGTATTCACACTCCTTGGCTTTTCCACATTTTGTTGTGTTACAGACTGAATTTAAAATTGATTAAATTGAGATTTGATGTCACTGGCCTACACACAATACCCCATAATGTCAAAGTGGACTTATGTTTTTAGAAGATTTTACAAATTAATTAAAAATGAAAAGCTGAAATGTCTTGAGTCAATAAGTATTCAACCCCTTTGTTCTGGCATGCCTAAATACGATTCATGGACTCCCTCTGTGTGCAATAATAGTGTTTAACATGATTTTTGAAAGACTACCTCATCTCTGTACCCCACACATACAATTATCTGTAAGGTCCCTCAGTCCAGCAGTGAATTTCAAACAAAGATGCAACCAATGCCTCGCAAAGAAGGGTGGTAGATGGGTAAATAAAATAAAAACAGACATTGACTATCCCTTTGAGGATGGTGAAGTTATTCATTACACTTTGAATGGTGTATCAATAGACCGAGTCACTATAAAGATACAGGCATCCTGTCACGACTTAGCCATCACCGATCCACTTTTCATTTTCCATTTGTTTTGTCTTTGTTTTACAAACCTGGTTCCAATTCCCCAATTACTTGTTCATCATTTAACCCTCTGTTCCCCCATGTTTTTTTGTGAGTGATTGTTTGTATGTATACAGTCTGTTATTGTGGGCTAGTTTATTGTGTTGTATTTATTGATTCCTTGAGTAAATTACGTTCCTTACTCATACCTGCTGTCCTGCGCCTGACTCCTCCACACCAACTACACACAGGCCGATTACACATCCTTCCTAACTCGGTTGCCGGAAAGGAAAGAAACAGCTCAGGGATTTCCCCATGAGGCCAATGGTGACTTTAAATCAGAGTTTAATGGCTGTAATAGGAGAAAACTGAGGATGGATCAACAACATTGTAATTACTCCACAATACTAACCTAAATGACAAAGTGCACAGACTAGTAAAACTGCAAAAAATGTGGCAAAGATTTTGGGGCAAATCCAACACACTACCTCACTTCATATTTCATATCATATTTTCAAGCATGGTGGTGGCTGCATCATGTTATGGGTATGCTTGTCATCAGCAAGGACTAGGGAGTGTTTTTAGGATACAGAAAAATGTAATAGAGCCAAATGCAGGCAAAATCCTAGAGAAAAACCTGGTTCAGTCTGGTTTCTAACAGACACTGGGAGACAAATTCACCTTTTGGCAGGACAATAACCTAAAATACAAGGCCAAATATACACTGGAGTTGATTACCAAGATGACATTGAATGTTCCTGAGTAGTCTAGTTACAGTTTTAACTTAAATTGGCTTGAAAAACTATGTAAAGCCTTGAAAATTGCTGTCTAGCAGTGATCAACAACCTACTTGACAGAGCTTGAAGAATTGTTTTAAGAATAATGTGCAAACATTGTACAATCCAGGTGTGCAAAGCTCTTAGAGACTTACCCAGAAAGGCTCACATCTGTAATCGCTGCCAAAGGTGATTCTAACATATAATGACTCAGGGGTCATTTTCAATATATTTGCAAACATTTCTAAAAACATGTTTTCATTTTGTCATTATGGGGTATTGTGTGTCGATGTGTGAGATAATTTTGGGGGTGGTTATTCAGGCTGTAACACAACAAAATGTGGAATAAGTCAAGGCGTATGAATACTTTCTGAATGCACTGTGTACATACACACACAGCTGGAGAAGTGTGTGTGTATATATGCTGAGTGTTGTCTGACAATGTAAACACGTGTATTGTATTGCTTCCTAAGGCATGGTCTGTATCATGTTGCTCCAGGTTGTTAGTGTTTGTGTATGAATTGGTTGTACTAGGACATATACGTGACTATATAGCTAAAGGAAAAAAATTCAAATATCTCAAAAACTTCACCAAAACCTTTTGGGACTGTATTAACAGTGCAGTAAAAAAAAAAACATCTTCCAAATGTAGTTTATGAGTGGATTTTTCCTGGAAGTCAAAACAGAGAAGGAGTATGTCTGATTCTGCTAACATCAAAACTGACCTGGGTTCAGATAAGCTATGAAAGACAAATGCATTAGTCAAGAAGGAAATATTTGGTTTAGGTTGGCTCAAATGAATGCAAAGCAGGTCATTTACAAGACAATGCTATTGATGTTTGCCAGAACCTGTCTTTTCAGATGGAGCCAGGGAGGCATTAAATGTACAGTGGAAAAGTTTAGCATTTCCGTCACTGTATGTCTGGCTCAGGACTCGTCTACAGATCTTATTTTCCTGCCTTGCAAATTTGCTGCAGCAGGAAAATAATCCTGCAGCAACAACAAATGTGAATTATTATGTGGATTTTAATGAATGGACATTTTTGTAGGGGTTGATACCTTTTTCGTAAGGGCAAATCAAGTCTGATATTTCAAAGTGGAAATGACAAACTTTAGAAGCCTTTTAAAAACTAAAATACTCGACACGATTGCATTTCCTGCCGAGCATTAACATTTCTTAGGGCTAGGCCCCTTTTTTCTCAATTCCGCCTGACTGACGTGCCCAAAGTAAACTGCCTGCTGCTCAGGCCCTGAAGCCAGGATATGCATATAATTGGTACCATTGGAAAGAAAACACTTTGAAGTTTGTAGAAATGTTAAAATAATGTAGGAGACTATAACACAATAGATATGGAAGGAGACAATCCAAAGAAAAACCAACCGGAATATTTCCTTTTTTTTAGAGCCCATGCTCTTACAATGGAAAGTATAGGGGCATACTGAATTCTAGCTCCCAGGATGCAATTAATATGGCTTCCACAGGGTGTCAGCAGTCTATGTTCAAGGTTTCAGGCTTGTAACTTCCAAAACGAATAAGAAATATGAGTTTTAGTACAGGGGAAACAGTCTTGGAAATTCGTGTTTGGATGAGCGATGAAGACAAGACGCACATGTTAAAATCAGTTTCCTATTGAACATACTTCTTTCTGTAAGAAATATTATAGGTTGATTACATTTTAGGGTATCTGAGGAGTAAATAGAAAGTTATTTTGACTTGTTGAAACAAAGTTTAGCGATAGATTTTCGGATTCCTTTCTCTGCATGTTGAACGAGTGGATTACTCAAATCGATGGCGCCAACTAAAATAACTTTTTGGGATATAAAGAAGGATTTTATCTAACAAAACAACACTACATGTTATAGCTGGGACCCTTGGATGACAAATCAGAGGAAGACTTTCAAAAAGTAAGTGAATATTTAATCACTATTTGTGAATTTATGAAACCTGTGCCGGTGGGAAAATATTTTGATGTAGGGCGCCGTCCTCAAACAATCGCATGGCATGCTTTCGCTGTAATGGCTACTGTAAATTGGACAGTGCAGTTAGATTAACAAGAATTTAAGCTTTCAACCGCTACAAGACACTTGTATGTACCTAAATGTTTCATTTCCATAATTATTATGATTATTTATTTGAATTGCACGCCCTCCAGTTTCACCGGAAGTTGTCCCGCTAGCGGGACGCCTAGCCCAAACAGGTTTTTAATCCTCAGCAACAAAAGAATGATCAAATTAAGATCCTACATCTGTATATCAGTGAACTGAAGCTCACTCTCTCCCAGTGATTCTCACTCTACAAATCGTAGCTCTGTCTCCGATCTTTTGTCTTTCTAAGCAACTAACTCGCTAACTTTCTCTGGGACTGGAGTACATCAGTTGAAGTTGAAGCCTGGCGATTCTCTCTCTATGGTTCGAGGCCCTGTCTGTCTCTGGAACCATTCCTCTTTCACCCTGAGATACTGAACACTGTAGCTGTTGTCTGTCTGTTTGACCTGGCTGATCCACAACTCAGAGTGAGGGTGTGAGGAGAGAAGAGCTGGAGAGTCTCTGATAATTAATGGAGTGTTAGGGGCTCTCATGCATTCCTCTGGTTTCATACCAAATGCTTTTCCCGATCGCATTTACAGTCTATTACTAGTACTACACACAGGAGACCTAACACGGGCTTAGAGGATAGGAGAGGAGGATGAGGAGGGGGAAGAGTGAAACAAAGAAGGATTGCAACATTCATCCTCTTCACTAGAATTCCCAGTCCTCTTCAGCATATCCAAGACTCCTTTCCTTTCTCTCCTTTTTGTAGGTTTTATTTCGACCGTCGGATTTATGTTCACCTCGAGGCTTCTTCCTCCTGGGATCTGGACCGGCCCATCGGACGAGAGCAAATATTTACAGTGTGAGCTTAGAGGAAATAAATGGCCCCCCATGGAGAGAGACGGAGTCCTGGGTTCACTCCAGCTGGCATGCGTCACACACACACACACACAAACACAAACACACACACACACCATCATGGACATCAAAGGGTCTATAGTTATTTAGGTAACACGGACAAGCTAATCACAGACCTATGACTCTTAACTTCTACCTCTTACATCTCCCTCTGTCTCCCTCTCTCTTTCCCATTGTCCATTTGCCCTATTTCACATTTTCTCTCTACCCTCCCTATCTTTTTCCACTTCCACATACAGTGCCGTCAGAAAGTATTCAGACCACTTGAATTTCTCCACACGTTATTACGTTAGTCTCATTCTAAAATGGATTTAAAGTTTTTTTAGCAAACTACATACAATATCCCATAATGGCAAAGTGAAAACAGGTTTTTAGAAATATTTGCACATTTATTAAAAATAAAAACAGAATGCATTATTTACATAAATATTCATCTTGATTGGAGTCCACCTGTTTTAAATTCAATTGATTGGACATGACTTGGAAAGGCACACACCCATCTATATAAGGTCCCACAGTTGACAGAGCATGTCAACACAAAATAAAGCTGTGAGGTCGAAGGAATTGTGTCGAGGCACAGATCTGGGGAAGGGTAGCAAAACATTTCTGCAGCATTGAAGGTCCCCAAGAACACAGTGGACCCCATCATTCTTAAATGGATGAAGTTTGAAACCACCCAGACTCTTCCTAAAGCTGGCCGCCAGGCCAAACTGAGCAATCGGGGGAGAAGGGTCTTGGTCAAGGAGTTGACCAAGAGCCCGATGATCACTCTGACAGAGCTCTAGAGTTCCTCTGTGGAGACAGGAGAACCTTCCAGAAGGACAAACATCTCTTTTTTCAGCGGCAGGGACTGGGAGACTAGTCAGGATCGAGTGAAAGATGAACGGAGCAAAGTACAGAGAGATCCTTGATGAAAACCTGCTCCAGAGCACTCAGGACCTGACTGGGGCGAAAGCTTACCTTCCAACAGGACAACGACCCTAAGCACACAGCGAAGACAACACAGGTGTTGCTTCGAGACAAGTCTCAGAATGTCCTTGAGTGGCCCAGCCAGAGCCTGGACCTGATGGAATATCTCTGGAGAGACCTGAAAATAGTTGTGCAGCAACGCTCCCCATCCAACCTGACAGAGCTTGAGAGGATCTGCAGAGAAGAATGGGAGAAACTTCCCATATACCGGTGTGTCAAGCTTGTAGCATCATACCCAAGAAGTCTCGATGCTGTAATCGCTGCCAAAGGTGCTTCAACAAAGTACCGAGTAAAGGGTCTGAATACTTTCCTGATATTTAAGTTTTTTATTTTCAATACATTTGCAAAAATGTCTAAAAACCTGTTTTTGCTTTGTCATTATGGGGTATTGTGTGTAGATTGATGAGGGGAAAAAAACGTTGAATGAATGTTATAATAAGTCTGTAACGTAACAAAATGTGGAAAACATCAAGGGGTCTGAATACTTTCCGAAGGCACTGTATCTCTCTCTCTCTCGTTTTCTCTCTCTCTCTCCTCCCCCCTCCATCCTCCCTGTCCTCCCAGGCTGTGATAGTCCTGCCAGGGTGAGAGGAAGAGAGGAAGAGAAGGAGATGGTACCCTCTGACTGTATCTATCACATTCTTTCCATTCTCTGGCTTCAGGCTAGACCTGACAACTGTTATTGGTATGGACTAGGAGTACACTCGGTGTCATGTTTTCCCTTTCATTCATGTGACTTGACCTGTGACCTGGTCCCAGATATGTTTGTGCTGTCTTGCCAACTGCTAGGGTCATTGTCATGACAGCACAAACAGATCTGGGATCAGGCTAGATTAGTCATTTACGGGAGGCCAAGGAGCATGGGGACCCTATTGACGCAAAGTAACATGTTGTTTAAAGAGGCTTCTTCTATCGTCTGTCTATCTCATCACATTCCAGACATGTTTTATTTTCCTTAGGAGAATAGACAGGACACAGTTAGCTCTACTGTACACACAGCACATACCCAAGATCCTTCCTCAATACTTTAATCAATTCTAGCTAATTCAATCAAACCAATTTGTCAGAGAGAGAAAGTCACTCTGTGATTCCATATGATTGTCCCTCCTAGGGAAACGCATACACACACATGCACGTGCACACACACACACACACACACACACACACACACACACACACACACACACACACACACACACACACACACACACACACACACACACACACACACACCATCTTGTACAGCTACTCTTGTGGGGACACACCATACAGTCCCATTCAAAATCCTATTTTCCCTAATCCCTAAACCTAACCCGAAGGCACTGTGTGTCACACAGCGTCTTCCTTCCCGAACCTGTATTCTAACCTTAACTTTAACCCTAACCCTAACTTTAACCCTAACCTTAACCCAAATACCTAACCTTAACCCTAATCCTAAACCTAACCCTTTTATTTATTTTTATTTCACCTTTATTTAACCAGGTAACCCTAGCTCCTAACCCCAACCTTAAAACTAACCCTAGCTCCTAACCCCAACCTTAAAACTAACCCTAGCTCCTAACCCCAAACTTAAACCTAACCCTAGCTCCTAACCCCAAACTTAAACCTAACCCTAGCTCCTAACCCCAAACTTAAACCTAACCCTAGCTCCTAACCCCAAACTTAAACCTAACCCTAGCTCCTAACCCCAAACTTAAACCTAACCCTAGCTCCTAACCCCAAACTTAAACCTAACCCTAGCTCCTAACCCCAAACTTAAACCTAACCCTAGCTCCTAACCCCAAACTTAAAACTAACCCTAGCTCCTAACCCCAACCTTAAAACTAACCCTAGCTCCTAACCCCAAACTTAAACCTAACCCTAGCTCCTAACCCCAAACTTAAACCTAACCCTAGCTCCTAACCCCAAACTTAAACCTAACCCTAGCTCCTAACCCCAAACTTAAAACTAACCCTAGCACCTAATCCTAAACCTAACCCTAGCTCCTAACCCCAAACTTAAAACTAACCCTAGCACCTAATCCTAAACCTAACCCTAGCTCCTAACCCCAAACTTAAAACTAACCCTAGCACCTAATCCTAAACCTAACCCTAGCTCCTAACCCCAAACTTAAAACTAACCCTAGCACCTAATCCTAAACCTAACCCTAGCTCCTAACCCCAAACTTAAAACTAACCCTAGCTCCTAACCCCAAACTTAAAACTAACCCTAGCACGTAATCCTAAACTTAACCCTAGGTACTAACCCTAACCTTAAAACTAACCCTAGCACCTATTCCTAAACCTAACCCTAGCCCCTAACCCTAACCTTAAAACTAACCCTAGCCCCTAACCCTAACCTTAAAACTAACCTTAGCACCTAACCCTAAACCTAACCCTAGCTCCTAACCCTAACCTTAAAACTAACCCTAGCTCCTAACCCTAACCTTAAAACTAACCTTAGCACCTAACCCTAAACCTAACCCTAGCTCCTAACCCTAACCTTAAAACTAACCCTAGCTCCTAACCTTAAAACTAACCCTAGCTCCTAACTCTAACCTTAAAACTAACCTTAGCACCTAACCCTAAACCTAACCCTAGCTCCTAACCCTAACCTTAAAACTAACCCTAGCTCCTAACCCTAAACTAACCCTAGCTCCTAACCCTAAAACTAACCCTAGCTCCTAACCCTAACCTTTAACGTAATTTTAGCCCTAACACTAATTCTAATTCTAACCTTTTGCTTAAACCCCACCTGGTCCCCACAAGAATAGTAAAACACGGCTACACACACACACACACGCCCAAGGTCAGCTCCTCCCTGTCCAAACTAAAATATTCCTCAGTCCAGTACTTCAAGCTACCGAAGAACCCGACATTCACACCCATCCACAGTAGTTCAGAGTCTAAAGTTTAGACAACACTAACCCTGCTAAAAGCAGCACATACATTACCCATAACTACCACAACACCTTTCACTAAGCCAAGCCTGGTGGTGTTTCCGAAGCACAATGTCAATATGAAATCCTGAGGAAGAGATCTGCTTGACGATGGAAGGTGTATGGGGTAGAAATGCATGATATAGGTGACTGCTGTTTTTATCTTTCCAAAAAGTAAAAATACAAAGGTTTTTATAACACCTTTCTATAGAGAACATATACGTTCTGCCTTGGACATTTTGAGGGTGGTGAGATTAGCCTGCCGATTGGCTAGACAGGCGGAAGAAGAGAGCGACACACAAGAAGCAGTAACCTGCGGTTTAGCCTAGAGTCACACCACAGGAGGTTTGGAGGCAGCTTAACTGGGGAGGACGGGCTCAAGGTGATGACCGGAGCAGAATCAGTGGAATGGTATCAAATACATCAAACACGTGGTTTCCAAGTGTTTGACGCCATTTCATTTGCTCCGTTCCAGACATTATGAGCTGCTCTCCCCTCAGCAGCCTCCCGTGTATCACACAGTGTCTTCCTTCCTCAGAGTCTGTCTGTCTGTCTGCTTAAACAAACACACACACTGTCTGCTCCCTGGCTCTCTGCAATGAATTAAACAGCGATTAATAAGCAGACTGTCTTTTGTCTCCGCAACATCTGATTGTGATTTGGGAGCCGTTCCCGTTGATGACCCTGATGCCCTCAGCACATTTCAGGGCCAGTATTTAAAACATGTCGGCAGCAACAGCACAACGGGGGGAACGAGAGAGAGCGAGAGTGTACGAGAGTGTGCGAGAGAGAGAGAGAGAGAGAGAGAGAGAGAGAGAAAGAGAGAGAAAGAGAGAGGGAGAGAAGGAGAGCTAGGCCATCTGAGACCTAATGCACACAAACACACATCACTGTCTGTTACAGACCCCCACCAGGCCTCTCTACACACTGATAGGTCTAGGATCGACACACACACACACACACACACACACACACACACACACACACACACACACACACACACACGGCTCCAAGGTCAGCTCCTACACCTTGGGGAAATCAGGATCTCAGCACTGACTGGCTACACAGTCTCCTTAGTGAATCAATGCCACTTGGTTATTTGTCCTTAACTCACTGTGAGCTTACAGGGCACTGTATAGAATACATCTGATTGAATTTCATTGACAGGCATCATGGGGCTAAGTGGTCTGTTTTCAGAGGTGAAATAGTCAGATAGCTCAGGCTGATACCCTCTGAAATCACACCGTTATCTTCACCATCCATCACCACATTCAGCCACTCTCCAAAGACCACAGCACAGAACTGGTGCATACACCAAGATGAAACCATTAGACGCATTAGTTCTTTTTAAAGTCATTTTATGCTTACATATTTATTCACGGGGCAACAAGAATGGAGTCAACATGGCTGTCCTTACCATAGATATAAAGCTGTTCTATGTCTATGGTCCATACTGGGCACATTCCTCTACATCTGTAACCTACCTGTGCACTCTTGCTGCAGCCCCTTGCCGTAGTGGCCCTTCTCACAGATACAGTCGTACTGGCCCGTGTGGGTGCCACACTTGCAGCTGGCCATGATGTCACAGCAGTCCGAACCTGCCTCGCACAGAGACGAGCAGCGGGATAGGTCCTCCTGGATGTAACTTCCTGTCGGCAGGTCTGAGGGGAGACAAGGGTTGATGCAGAGGTCAAAGGTCACCCGAGGATATTTGTAAATATTTTCATCATTTCATAAGCTTCTTGCTTGTCCATAGAAAAGGAGAGAGGAGAGATGGAAAGAAAGGAGAGGTGGAGAAGAGAGGGAATGAGTGGAGGGTTGGATCAACTCACTAAAAGAGGAGCGAGGGGTGATGAGAAAGGAGAGGGAACGAAGGGAACGAATCAAACCAAAGGCTACTGGAAAGGTCAATATACTGGCGGGGAAAAACATTCCTGAGTAATTTTACTGATAACTGTAGTTTACTCCAATCCTGATAACAGAGTAGATTACCGTAAATTGGCCTACTACTGTATAAACACATCTGTGTTGATGAATCTGGTGGAAATGTCATGTACGCTAAGCTAGGGCTAGACATGCTTATCTGCCTCATACATAAATAATGACAAGGGGAGCAGGATTGGCTGAGCCATTGTTTGTTCTTTCTGAGAAGCAGGAGCCAATCAAAGAGCATTGTGGGACAGATGTTTTTCACACATGGCTGAGGAAGGTGTTTGGTCCAGGGGTTGGCAGAGGTAGAGAAAGCAGACCTGGGTTCAAATAGCATTTGAACACTTTCAAAAATGTTAGCTACACTTGATTGAGCTTGCCTGGTGCAATGGACTCAATGGCTGGAGTGGGAGCTATGGCTGAAACGGGGGCTATGGGGCTGAGGGGCTGATGCTTGAGTTGGTGTTGGCAGCGGCGAGGAGTAGACTTGGAGAGGGAGAGTCACTAAAACAGAGACAAACGGCAGGCTTGATAACATGAACTGGCTGCCATGGCTCACACTGGATCCGTCCCAAATTACACCCTAGTCCCTATATAGTCCTATGGGCCCTGGTCAAAAGTAGTGCACTATAAAGGGAATAGGGTGCCATTTGGGATGAACAGTCTGACAACCTTATCACTCTCTCTGTCTAACAGGACAGATTTACCACCGTCTAGGTTCTAATATAGGCTGTGTCCCAATTGTACTCTATTCTTTATAGTGCACTACTTTTGACCAGGGCCCATAGGGCTATATACGGAATAGGGTGCCATTTGGGACGCTGCATAGATGGCTTCGGTGCTGCATGTTGTTGTTTTATGGACCAATGCAACTGACATCTGAAAACTTATTACTCCAGCACCGAAGTATTTTACCTCCTTTTTTACTCTCTGATGTTATGTGTTGGCTAGATGTACAGAGCAAACTGTCTGCAAGACGTGGATGGAATTTTACCAAACGTTTTTATGTATATACAGTGCATTCAGAAAGTATTCAGACCCCTTGACTTTTTCCACATTTTGTAAAGTTACAGCCTTATTCTAAAATGGATTAAATAAAAGCAAAACCCCATAATGACAAAGCAAAAACATGTATTCAGACCCTTTGCTATGAGACCCGAAATGTTTTTATTTATTTATTTTATTTCACATTTATTTAACCAGGTAGGCTAGTTGAGAACAAGTTCTCATTTACAACTGCGACCTGGCCAAGATAAAGCAAAGCAGTGCGACACAAACAACAACAGAGAGTTACTGTCACGTCCTGGCCAGTATAAGGGTTAATTGTTATGGTAGTTTGGTCAGGACGTGGCAGAGGGTGTTTGTTTTATGTGGTTCAGGGTGGTGTGTTAGTTAGGAGGGCGTTTGATTTATTATTTCCGGGTTTTGAGTTATGGTCTATGTTTATGTATTTCTATGTGTAGTCTAGTAAGTGTGTTTCTATGTTGACTTAATTGGGGTGGACTTCCAATTGAAGGCAGCTGTTTGGTGTTGCCTTTGATTGGAAGTCCTATATTAGTTGGGTGTGTTTGTCTGTGTATTTGTGGGAGATTGTTCTTGGATTGCTGTGTTGCCTTCAAGACTGTTATTTTGTCGTTCATCGTTTTCTTATTTTTGTATACGTGTTTGTTTGTTTTTTTTCCTTCTTTTCCCATAGATAAAGAAGATGAGTATACATGTCCCTGCTGCGTTTTGGTCCTCCATTTCTAACGACAACCGTGACAGTTACACATGGAATAAACAAACATACAGTCAATAAAACAATAGAGAAAAATGTGTGCAAATGAGGTAAGATAAGGGATGTAAGGCAATAAATAGGCCATAGTGGCAAAATAATTAAAATTTAGCAATTAAACACTGGAGTGATAGATGTGCAGAAGATGAATGCGCAAGTAGAGATACTGGGGTGCAAAGAAGCAAACAAATAAATAACAGTATGGGGATAAGGTATTTAGGGATGGGCTATGTACAGGTGCAGTGATCTGTGAGCTGCTCTGACAGCTGATGCTTAAAGTTAGTGAGGGAGATATGAGTCTCCAGCTTCAGTGATTTTTGCAATTCGTTCCAGTCATTGGCAGCAGAGAACTGGAAGGAGAGGCGGCCAAAGGAGGAATTGGCTTTGGGGGTGACCAGTGAAATATACCTGCTGGAGCGCGTGCTACTGGTGGGTTGCTGCTATGGTGATCAGTGAGCTGAGATAAGGTGGGGCTTTACCTAGCAAAGACTTATAGATGACTTGGAGCCAGTGGGTTTGGCGACGAATTTGAAGCGAGGGCCAGCCGACGAGAGCATACAGGTCGCAGTGGTGGGTTGTATATGGGGCTTTAGTGACAAAACAGATGGCACTGTGATAGACTGTATCCAATTTGCTGAGTAGAGTGTTGGAGGCTATTTTGTAAATGACATCACCGAAGTCAAGGATCGGCAGGATAGTCAGTTTTACGAGGGTATGTTTGGCAGCATGAGTGAAGGATGCTTTGTTGCGAAATAGGAAGCTGATTCTAGATTTAATTTTGGAATGGAAATTGAGCTCAGGTGCATCCTGTTTCCATTGATCATTCTTGAGATGTTTCTACAACCTGATTGGAGTCCACCTGTGGTAAATTCAATTGATTGGACATGATTTGTAAAGACACACAGCTGTCTATATAAGGCCCCACAGTTGACAGTGTTGGTCTGTGCAAAAACCAAGCCGTGAGGTCGAAGGAATTGTCCATAGAGCTGGAATGTGGAATGGAATGTGTCGTGGCACAGATCTGGGAAAGGTTACCAAAAAATGTCTGCAGCATTGAAGGTCTCCAAGAACACAGTGGCCTCCATCATTTTTAAATGGAAGAAGTTTGAAACCCCCAAGACTCTTCCTAGATCTGGCCGTCCGGCCAAACTGAGCAATTGGGGGAGAAGGGCCTTGGTCAGGGAGGTGACTAAGAACCAGATGGTCACTCTGACAGAGCTCCAGAGTTCCTCTGTGGAGATGGGTGAACCTTCCAGAAGGACAACCATCTCTGCAGCACTCCACCAATCAGGTCTTTATGGTAGCGTGGCCATAAGGAAGCCACTCCTCAGTAAACGACACATGACAGCCCCCTCGGAGTTTGCCAAAAGGCACCTAAAGGACTCTGACCATGAGAAACAAGATTCTCTGATGAAACCAAGATTTAACTCTTTGGCCTGAATGTGGTGAAGCATGGTGGTTGCAGCATCATGCTGTGGGGATGTTTTTCAGTGGCAGGGACTGGAAGACTAGTCAGGATTGAGGGAAAGACGAACGGAGAAAAGTACAGAGAGATCCTTGATAAAAACCTACTCCAGAGCATTCAGGACCTCAGACTGGGGCGAAGGTTCACCTTCCAACAGGACAACAACCCTAAGCACACAGCCAATACAACAAAGGAGTGGCTTCGGGACAAGTCTCTGAATGTCCTTGAGTGGCCCAGTCAGAGCCCAGACTTGAACCTGATCGAACATCACCTGACAGAGGTTGAGAAGATTTGCAGAGAAGAATGGGAGAAACTTCCCAAATACAGGTGTGCCAAGCTTGTAGTGTCATAGCCAAGAAGACTCAAGGCTGTAATTGCTGCCAAAGGTGCTTCAACAAAGTACTGAGTAAAGGGTCTGAATACTTATGTAAATGTGATATTTCAGTTTTTTATTTGTAATAAATTTGCAAACATTTCTAAAAACCTGTTTTTCGCTTTGCCATTATGGGTTATTGTGTGTAGAATGATAAGGGGGGAAACGATTGAATCCATTTTAGAATAAATAAAATCAAAATCAAGTCAAATCAAATTGTATTTGTCACATGCCCTGAATACAACAGGTGTAGACCTTACAGTGAAATGCTTACTTATAAGCCCTTAACCAACGATGCAGTTTTAAGAAAATACCTAAAAAAAACAATAGCGGGGCTATATACAGGGGGTACCGGTACAGAGTCAATGTGTCAATGTGTGGGGGCACCGGTGTTGAGGTAATTGAGATAATTATGTACATACAGGTAGGGTCGTTAAAGTGGCTATGCATAGATAATAACAGAGTGGTAGCAGCGTGGGGGGGGTGAAAATAGTCTGGGTAGCCATTTGATTAGCTGTTCAGGACTCTTATGGCTTGGGGGTAGAAGCTGTTTAGAAGCCTCTTGGACCTAGACTTGACGCTCCGGTACCGCTTGCCGTGCGGTAGCAGAGAGAACAGTCTATGACTAGGGTGGCTGGAGTCTTTGACGATATTTAGGGCATTCCTCTGACACCGCCTGGTATAGAGGTCCTAGATGGCAGGAAGCTTGACCTCGGTGATGGTTGTAACGTTACGAAATGGGAAAAAAAGTCAAGTGGTCTGAATACTTTCCGAATGCACTTTATATATCTTAGTCACAATGGGCTGCCTGTATGTAAAGTTGAGAAAAACATCTTCCACTCAATCTTTCCTTCCCACAAATCTCCCATTGACATAGTACTGTAAAACCTGATTCACATAAGCCTTCAAGTGTCGGCCTGGGTACCAGTCTCTTGTGCTATCAATATCAATTTGGCATGACACAAGAGTCAAATAAAATTGTATTCGTCATTGTGCTGAATACAACAATACAAACTATTCACTTGCTCATTCCCCTCACCTTCATGCAGCGCACGGCGAGCCAGGGCCTCAAACTCAGCGAAGTTGTGTACCAGGTAGCAGTGCTGGTCCTTGGGATGCGAGGCCATGTCATTGAGCTCACGGATGTTCCCCTGCCAGATCCCCAGGGTGTAGATCTCCACCCCCTGCTCCCTCAGAGCGGCCGCCACCGGGCGAGGGTCGCCCCCGTTGGAGTAGCCATCCGTTATCAGGAAGATCACCTTGGTGGCGTTGGCCCGCGAGTGACGCAGGATTTGCTGCGGGGGGGGGGGGGGGGGGGGGGGGGGGGTGAGAAGATTGGAATAATTAATACATGTGTCAATGAATGTTGGACGTTGTTGGATCATGATCAGGTATTGTGAAAGTAAAAACTGTAACTCCATGAATATATAGCTAATGCATTCATGTGGTTTGAAAGATACCATTGCTCGGAACGCAGACCAACATACCAACATATTTCCAACATCACTGACATGGATACATTTTAGAAATGGAATGATTAATGATATTAGTTAACTGCACATACAATCCCCCCCCCAAACACACAGACACAACCCCACAATTCTGTGAGACTTACTCCCCGAAAACAAAATGGACATTGGCAAGTCAAGCAATAGAGAGAAGAGAAGAAAAAAGCAGCAATGACCCTGTCCTCTAGTCTGATAGGTCTGCTGTCAGCTAACCACTAGAACACTGGAACAACCCTACTATAGCAGCTGCCTCACACCTGGGTTGTCACAGCGTCCACAGAAGGTGGCGCCTCTCCCCGGTCGGACGGTGCTCGGCGGTCGTCGTCGCCGGCCTACTAGATGCCACCGATCCATGTTTCTGTGTCTTTTGCTTATGTCTGTTTAGGTCTGCACCTGTTCGTTGTTAGTCATTAGTGGGGGGTATTTAGTTTGTCTTTTTTGTTTGGGAATTCGTGCGGGATTGTTACATGCCATGTTCATTGTGGTAGTCAGCATTTTGCGCTGTTTCGGCTATGCCGCGTACGTTTTATTAGGCATTAGGGTTGCCGGGCTGCGCCCCGTCTGTTTTGATTTTTGGAGATGTCCTCCTATCTTGTTGACTACGCACCCTGCCTTGTTGCGGCATTATTATCTGTGATTATTAAACGTCTGTTCAACGGACCTCAGTCTCCTGCGCTTGACTCTACCCCTTTCCTGATATCAAGGATATTACTGACATGGGTTCAAACACTATTAGATATCATTTCAAATACTGTATCTGTGTTTGATGGAGCTTGCTTGGCAAAATGGGACGAATATGATAGTCCCAAAAAGTGTAACCACCACCCATCTGGCTTCTTTAGGCAGGCTAAAGCGAACTTTCAAAGTATTTCAAAGATTTCGAAATAATATTTGAAACCCAGGACAGGACTCCCTCAGACACAGGCTCTGGTTCACAGCACTATGTTTAGCTACAGTTGACAACCAATCCCTGTACAATTAGACAGGACATTAAAGACCGAGAAACAATTATTTTTTTCCCCTGCGCAGAAATCCTGGAGAGAAAATAGAGAGAGCTCTACTGCTGTGTTATACTGTCCTGTACCCGACATGCAAGGCCAAGCCAAACCAGACCTGCTAAAATACTGTAGAGTTGGTCTGTTTGTTTGTAATGAAATGAATTGGAATTGTATAGATGAGATGAAGAGGAGAGTGACAAGAGGAGGACAAAGACAGTGAAGATACTGTAGGGAAAGAGTGAAGAGAGATTGATGGAGCGATATTACACCCTGACTACACTGCTCGCGTCGTGTGCGCGAGCGTTGCAAAATACATTTAGAAATCTATGTTATTCAATTATTGCAGCCACACTGCTCGCGCGTTGCCAAGGGCTAAAATAGAAGTCAGTTCTAGTTGTGACGCAGATCACGTTCCAAGTCCTGCCTCTCCCATCTCCTCATTGGTTTATAGAAGCAGATAGGGTGATTGAAAGACGAACTGTGTGAGAGAGAGAGGAGAGAGAGAAAGAGTGTGAGAGAGAGAAAGAGAAAGCTAGAGCTCTGTTCTTTATTGTCTAATTGGCTTCAAGCGTCTCCAGCGGGGTAACATAATTACAGTGGCTGTGAAGCGGGGGAGGGAGGGGGGCGGGGTGAAGATAGGGAGGGAAGGAGGGAGGGAAGAAAAGCTTGGCCTCTCTGATCCTCTCCTCAAAGTCACCCTGGTTCTCATCCCAAAATCCCAGTCCTGGCTGCTGCCCGCTCCCAGCTGTCAGTGCACCCTGGCAGGCTGCTTAGTTATGGTATGGGCCCTCCCTGGATCTCCCCTAGACCTACAGTGGGGGAAAAAAGTATTTGATCCCCTGCTGGTTTTGTACGTTTGCCCACTGACAAAGAAATGATCAGTCTATAATTTTAATGGTAGGTTTATTTGAACAGTGAGAGACAGAATAACAACAAAAATATCCAGAAAAACACATGTCAAAAATGTTATAAATTGATTTGCATTTTAATGAGGGAAATAAGTATTTCACCCCCTCTCAATCAGAAAGATTTCTGGCTCCCAGGTGTCTTTTATACAGGTAACTAGCTGAGATTAGGAGCACACTCTTAAAGGGAGTGCTCCTAACCGCAGCTTGTTACCTGTAAAAAAGACACCTGTACACAGAAACAATCAATCAATCAGATTCCAAACTCTCCACCATGGCCAAGACCAAAGAGCTCTCCAAGGATGTCAGGGACAACATTGTAGACCTACACAAGGCTGGAATGGGCTACAAGACCATCGCCAAGCAGCTTGGTGAGAAGGTGACAACATTTGGTGCAATTATACGCAAATGGAAGAAACACAAAAGAACTGTCAATATCCCTCGGCCTGGGGCTCCATGCAAGCTCTCACCTCGTGGAGTTGCAATGATCATGAGAATGGTGAGGAATCAACCCAGAACTATACGGGAGAATCTTGTCAATGATCTCAAGGCAGCTGGGACCATTGTCAACAAGAAAACAATTGGTTACACACTACGAAGAAAAAATGTATGAAATGTATGAATTCACTACTGTAAGTCGCTCTGGATAAGAGCGTCTGCTAAATGACAAATGTAAATGTATGTGAAGGACTGAAATCCTGCAGCGCCCACAAGGTCCCCCTGCTCAAGAATACATATACAGGCCCGTCTGAAGTCTGCCAATGAACATCTGAATGACTCAGAGGACAATTGGTGAAAGTGTTGTGGTCAGATGAGACCAAAATGGAGCTCTTTGACATCAACTCAACGTGTTTGGAGGAGGAGGAATGCTGCCTATGACCGCAAGAACACCATCTCCACCTTCAAACATGGAGATGGAAACATTATGCTTTGGGGGTGTTTTTCTGCTAAGGGGACAGGACAACTTCACCGCATCAAAGGGACGATGGACGGGGCCATGTACCGTCAAATCTTGGGTGAGAACCTCCTTCCCTCAGCCAGGGCATTGAAAATGGGTCGTGGATGGGTATCCAGCATGACAATGACCCAAAACACACGGCC
>NC_042961.1:50626699-50631699 GCF_901001165.1 Salmo trutta | reverse complement strand
ACCGTGTCACCAGCAAAGGACCCCCACACCATCACACCTCCTCCTCCATACTTCACGGTGGGAAATACACATGCGAAGATCATCCGTTCACCCACACTGCGTCTCACAAAGACACAGCGGTTGGAAAAACATCTCAAAAATCACAAAAGTCGCAAATTTGGACTCATCAGACTCCACCAGCCTACTGTCCATTGCTTGTGTTTCTTCTTGTTGGTGTCCTTTAGTAGTGGTTTCTTTGCAGCAATTTGACCATGAAGGCCTGATTCACGCAGTCTTCTCTGAACAGTTGATGTTGAGATGTGTCTGTTACTTGAACTCTGTGAAGCATTTATTTGGGCTGCAATCTGAGGTGCAGTTAACTCTAATGAACTTATCCTCTGCAGCAGAGGTAAATCTGGGTCTTCCTTTCTTGTGGCGGTCATCATGAGAGTAGTTTCAAGATTGCCCTTGATGGTTTTTGCAACTGCACTTGAAGAAACTTTGAAGTTCTTGAAATTTTATTGATTGACTGACCTTCATGTTTTTACCTCAGTGACCCGTCCTCCATTTTACCCAGGTGACCCGTCCTCCATTTTACCTTAGTGACCCGTCCTCCATCATTACTTTAAGACGTGAAGGTCAGTCAATCGACAACATTTCAAGAACTTCAAAGTTTCTTCAAGTGCAGTTACAAAAACCATCAAGGGCAATCTTGAAACTGGCTCTCATGATGACCGCCACAAGAAAGGAAGACCCAGATTTACCTCTGATGCAGAGGATAAGTTCATTAGAGTTAACTGCACCTCAGATTGCAGCCCAAATAAACGCTTCACAGAGTTCAAGTAACACACATCTCAATATCTCAACATCAATTTTGTCGATTGACTGACCTTCATGTCTTAAAGTAATGAATACACAAATAAAATTTTAACAAGGCACACCTGTTAATTGAAATGCATTACAGGTGACTACCTCATGAAGCTGGTTGAGAGAATGCCAATAGTGTGCAAAGCGGTCATCAAGGCAAAGGGTGGCTACTTTGAAGAACCTCAAATATAAAGTATATTTTGATTTCTTTAACACTTTTTTGGTTACTACATGATTCCATATGTGTTATCTCATAGTTTTGATGTCTTCACTATTATTCTACAATGTAGAAAATAGTAAACAATAAAGAAAAACCCTGAAATGCGTAGGTGCGTCCAAACTTTTGACTTGAACTGTACTTCCAAGTAGTGTTGCGATGCACCCAGTAACGATGTCTGCCCGATGCAGGCTGGGATTTTTGCTGTCAGCACACCTGATAAAGGTGATGAAGGAAGATTCTCTTCGGTTCACTGAGGTAAAATGGAGGACGGGTCACTGAGGTAAAATGGAGGACGGGTCACCTGGGTAAAATGGAGGACGGGTCACTGAGGTAAAATGGAGGACAGATCACTGAGAGAAGGAGGAAAGAATAAGGCCTTCCTGTCATTCTGCCATGCCTTCCTGTCATTCTGTTATGCCTTCATATCATTCTGTTATGCCTTCCTATCATTCTGTTATGCCTTCCTGTCATTCTGCTATGCCTTCCTGTCATTCTGCCATGCCTTCCTGTCATTCTGCTATGCCTTCCTGTCATTCTGTTATGCCTTCCTATCATTCTGTTATGCCTTCCTGTCATTCTGCTATGCCTTCCTGTCATTCTGTTATGCCTTCCTGTCATTCTGCTATGCCTTCCTGTCATTCTGCTATGCCTTCCTGTCATTCTGTTATGCCTTCCTGTCATTCTGCTATGCCTTCCTGTCATTCTGCCATGCCTTCCTGTCATTCTGCTATGCCTTCCTGTCATTCTGCTATGCCTTCCTATCATTCTGTTATGCCTTCCTGTCATTCTGCTATGCCTTCCTGTCATTCTGTTATGCCTTCCTATCATTCTGTTATGCCTTCCTGTCATTCTGCTATGCCTTCCTGTCATTCTGCCATGCCTTCCTGTCATTCTGCTATGCCTTCCTGTCATTCTGCTATGCCTTCCTATCATTCTGTTATGCCTTCCTGTCATTCTGCTATGCCTTCCTGTCATTCTGTTATGCCTTCCTATCATTCTGCTATGCCTTCCTGTCATTCTGCTATGCCTTCCTGTCATTCTGCTATGCCTTCCTGTCATTCTGCTATGCCTTCCTGTCATTCTGCTATGCCTTCCTATCATTCTGTTATGCCTTCCTATCATTCTGTTATGCCTTCCTGTCATTCTGCTATGCCTTCCTGTCATTCTGCTATGCCTTCCTGTCATTCTGTTATGCCTTCCTGTCATTCTGCTATGCCTTCCTGTCATTCTGTTATGCCTTCCTATCATTCTGTTATGCCTTCCTGTCATTCTGCTATGCCTTCCTGTCATTCTGCCATGCCTTCCTGTCATTCTGCTATGCCTTCCTGTCATTCTGTTATGCCTTCCTATCATTCTGCTATGCCTTCCTGTCATTCTGCTATGCCTTCCTATCATTCTGCCATGCCTTCCTGTCATTCTGTTAGGCCTTCCTATCATTCTGCTATGCCTTCCTGTCATTCTGCTATGCCTTCCTGTCATTCTGCTATGCCTTCCTGTCAATCTGCTATGCCTTCCTGTCATTCTGCTATGCCTTCCTGTCATTCTGCTATGCCTTCCTGTCATTCTGCTATGCCTTCCTGTCATTCTGTTATGCCTTCCTATCATTCTGTTATGCCTTCCTGTCATTCTGCTATGCCTTCCTGTCATTCTGCCATGCCTTCCTGTCATTCTGTTATGCCTTCCTATCATTCTGTTATGCCTTCCTGTCATTCTGCTATGCCTTCCTGTCATTCTGCCATGCCTTCCTGTCATTCTGCTATGCCTTCCTGTCATTCTGCCATGCCTTCCTGTCATTCTGTTATGCCTTCCTGTCATTCTGTTATGCCTCTTTTTCTTCCTCCAGAATCTTTCTTTTATTCCAGAGTGGATAAATACAAACCAAATGCGAACGGAAAACAAGAGCCTAGCCCCCCCCTCGGTCGGAAGTTGAGAGTACTTGTTTTGACATAGTATCTGTTCTTGGCAAGAACAACAACAACCCAGAGCCAAGTTAGCGGACAAAAACACATAACACAAAACACTACACCCCCCGAACAGACACTAGTAGACTCAACTTTGCCACCATTGAGCAATATCTCAGAGGTGTACATAGTTTATATATGGGTCAGTTTCAGCAGAATTTTGACAAAGTCGATTCTCTAAGATCTGATCTTTATCCCGCCCAAACATGTTTTCGAATGGTAGACATGACAGCTTCTTCTCTCTGTCTCAACACATACTAGGAAGGGGAATGGTTTTGTTTCAGTTGTCTACTAAAGGCTATACATTCTTAAGGATTTCACCAAACTCTATATTTGTTTCATTATATCTAGATAGGGAAGCACAAAATCCAACACTAGAGCACAAGAGTCCTGTTCATAGACTTATTCATTTCCATTCATTCATTGTTTCTCTGATGCCCTACCTACACTCCCACAATGGACAGTCTCTCCTTAGGCATCTGGCAAACCACCCGCTATATTCTGATAATAACCTCCATATTTGTGGTGCCCTCATTTTAAAAACTTTCCAAGCTCAATTACAACAAAACATCCTTAAACACAGGAATGACAGAGTAGCATGACTCTGTTTAGTATAACTCCATTCCAGTGACAGTCTGTCACCTGTCACGTTCTTCAAAAGGATGGGACCAAAGCGCAGTGTGCGTATAGTTCCACATATTATGCAACCTCTTGCTAGCATAACAAATTACTAGCTAGACATGTTACGACTTCGGGTGTGTTATTAAATTCAATCTGGAGTGCCAGAGTGCGCTCTGGGCGTTTATAAATTCAGATCATTGTTAGATTGTCTGTTCATATATTCAGAGCGTTTCGCTCTCGGAGTGTTCAGAGCCACACTGGACGCTCTGACCGAGGAGTAGGTTTGATCCAACCTTCTGACCTCAGAACGGCAGTCAAGCACCCAAGCTAACTGGCTAAAGTTGTCTAGCTACTTCTAGACACAAATGAGAGAAAACCTCACTCTGACCATTTTACTCACCCTAGCAGAGCTGGTTAGGCTGTTTTCATGTTATCAAGAGCATTGGTGACTGTAACTGTACTACTGGCAACAATTTAATTACGTTTTTTGCCGAGTTTTACTGACACCGGCCATATTCAACTGGCGTTGAGCGTTTGTAAGTTCATCAGTTATTCTGCGCTCTGGCACAGGTACACTCAAACGAGAGTGCTCTGAAATCGGAGTAGATAGCCAATTTACGAACACACCCGAATGTCCATTGAGAACACACAACGACTATACCACTGAGGTAAACTAAGAACAGGAATAATTTAGTCAATAAACATTGGGTAGTTAGTTAGATAGAATATAGTTAACATACTGGCAAGTTCGATGTATTAGTAGCCAACTAACGTTAGGTAGCTAGCTGAGATACCGGTACATACTGCTGTAATGATATGCTATGTGGTTCATAACGATAGCGTAGCAAACAAATTGTCAGCCAACAGAACATGTAAGGTAACTTATTTGAAAAGTCATTACTTTATTACATTGCTGAAAATGTTCTTAACATTTGTCATAATTGGTTAAAGCAAATTAATTTGTATTCGCTCTCGTTGGACTTCGGCTGCATATTTTCTGCCATTTTCTTCAAATCTGAAAATGTGAAGCCACGCCCATTTTCTGAAGAATTGCATTATGGGCCCTAAAAGCACAGAAATAGTGTCTGCTGCTTGTATACTTCGTATTTTGGCGAATGTAGTAGGACATCCGGGAACTTTTGGCATACTACTGTAACTATAGCCATACTATGATCAATAAGCATACTATACACTCAATTTACGTCACAAATAGTACAGTTAGTGCGGTTAGTATGAGTATATGAACACAGCTAAGCTGAAAAGGGGCCAACAACTCAAAGAGTTCGTCTGCGTGCGAAAATGCAGCATATTAACTCTATAGCACACTACTTTTGACCAGTAGTGCACTATAA
>NC_042961.1:50589199-50621699 GCF_901001165.1 Salmo trutta | reverse complement strand
CACACACACACACACACGCACACACACACACACACACACACACACACACACAGACAGAATGGCTAGCCTACAGGCTATGAAGGCTGCTGACAGTTGGTTCCCTTCCTCAGTCGACACCTCTCTTACACTATCACCCGCATTTCAGTGCTTCAGTCTCCCAAACCTCTCTCTCTCTTATCTCTTATCAGAGACTCACTCCTTCCTTATCCCGGGGGGGACACACACCCACATGCTTGCAGGCACACACACACACACACACACACACACACACACACACACACACACACACACACACTGCCACAAGGCTGGTGTCAGTAGCACCTATCTCGGAGATTTGGCCAGCTTTGAACATTGGAGGGGGAGTTGTGTTGGGAAAGTATTTTAAGTGAAGGGTCTGGTAGCTGGTTGTATATCCCTCGTATGGCACTGGTGGTGGGGAGGCCTTGGCTAACACACACACACACACACACACACATCAAGTAGCGTTTGAACATGTTCACCACAGACTCCCCACCTCGAAAAGTTGATTTTATGGAATACATCATGAACCGTTTCTACATTCTTTTTAGCTGCAATCATTAAAAAGAAAACCCGGCCTCAGGGGGAAAAATACACAATATATACAAAAGTATGTGGACACCCTTCAAATGAGTGGATTCAGCAATTTCAGCCACACCCATTGCTGACAGGTGTATAAAATTGAGCACACAGCCATGCAATCTCCATAAACAAACATTGGCAGTTGAATGGCCTTACTGCTAGAGCTGCCCCAGTCAACTGTAAGTGCTGTTATTGTGAAGTGGAAACGTCTAGGACCAACAAAAGCTCACAGAACGGGACCACTGAGTGCTGAAGCACGTAGTGCATGAGAATTGTCTGTCCTCGGTTGCAACACAATAACTATTCGTTGGGAGCTTCATGAAATGGGTTTCCATGTCCGAGCAGCCGCACACAAGCCTAAGATCACCATGCGCAATGCCAAGACAAGATCTAAAGGAGGTTTTGAGACGTGAGGAGAGGTGATGAAGGCTGTGGTTGGAGTCAGAGTGACTGGGGAGATTGTAGCTGTGTTGATAAATAGATGCAGTCGGTCAGCGCTCGGTACACAGTTACAGACTCCAGCAAAGTGTATCTCTCAGCAAGACGTCTAAGCAAACAGGCTGAGTGCCTGCTTGGAGCCTGGATTCAGGGTACATATTCATTAAGCATCTCATTGTGGGAGTGCTGATCTAGAATCAGTTCTGCCTTTTAGAGCAAAATGAATAAGATTACATGTACAGAGAGCGACCTGATCCTAGATCAGCACTCCTACTCTGAGAAGCTTTCTGAATACATGCCCTGGTGTATTCAGAGAGGTTATTTCCCTATACCACTAGGCCTAAGATCATGAGGGATCTTTGTGCATTTTAAAACAGGTTGATTGTGTTTGCACATACACACGTGCACACATGCATGCACACACACACACACACACACACACACACACACACACAGAGAATGGGGAGCCCTTTGAAAGATAAACAACATATTACATTCTTGGAGAGCTTTAGAACTCCCGTGGGTCCTGCACCGTGGGGACCCATAGCACCAGCTGCCATGTGGACCAACGTTCATTGAACTCAGCTGACCCTGCAGAGGGTGTGTGTGTGTCAGCCATATCTCAGACATATCTGACACGTCTTTCAACAGTTTCCTGCAGCTACGTAACCTCACAGGTGAATAAAATCGAGCGCACAGCCATGCAATTTCCATAGACAAACATTGGTAGTAGAATGGCCTTACTGAAGTGCTCGGTGACTTTTAACGTGGCACCGTCATAGGATGCCACCTTTCCAACAAGTCAGTTCGTTAAACTTCTGCCCTGCTAGAGCTGTCCCGGTCAACTGTGCTGTTATTGTGAATTGGAAATTTCTAGGAGCAATAACGGCTCAGCCGCAAAGTGGTAGGCCAAACAAGCTCACAGAACGGGACCACCGAGTGCTGAAACACGTAGCATGTAAAAATCATCTGTCCTCTGTTGCAACACTCACTACGGAGTTCCAAATTGCCTCTGGAAGCAACATCAGCACAAGAACTGTTCGTTGGAGTGGTGGAAAGCTCGCCACCATTGGACTCTGGAGCAGTGGAAACGTGTTCTCTGGAGTGATGAATCACGCTTCACCATCTGGAAGTCCAACGGACTAATCTGGGTTTGGTGGATGCCGGGAGAACACTACCTACTCGAATGCATAGTGCCAACTGTAAAGTTTGGTGGAGGAGGAATAATGGTCTGGGGCTGTTTTTCATGGTTCAGGCTAGGCCCCTTAGTTCCAGTGTAGGGTCATCTTAACGCTACAGAATACATTATAGACGATTCTGTGCTTCCAACTTTGTGGCAACAGTTTGGGGAAGGCCCTTTATTGTTTCAGCATGACAATGCCCCTGTGCACAAAACGAGGTCCATACAGAAATTGTTTGTCAAGATCGGTGTGGAGAACTTGACTGGCCTGCACAGAGCCCTGACCTCAACTCCATCGAACACCTTTGGGATGAATTGGAACGCCGACTGCGAGCCAGGCCTAATCGCCCAACGTCAGTGGCCGACCTCACTACTGCTCTTGTGGCTGAATGGAAGCAAGTCCCTGCAGCAATGTTCCAACATCTAGTGGAAAGCCTTCCCAGCAGAGTGGAGGCTGTTATAGCTGCAAAGGGGGGACCAACTCCATATTAATGCTCATGATTTTGAAATGAAGTGTTAGATGAGGAGGTGTCCACATACCTTTGGTCATGTAGTGTAGCTCTTCGAGGAACACAAGCTTAAAAAGCAGATGTAACGCTGGACACTATCCGTCTGAAATTACATTTAAACCATCGGGGGAGTTTCATTTTCATATCTTTAGCTCATTCAAAAGTGTGCGTGTGTCAGAAACAGGCTTGAGGGTTCGTAATTGCTTCGTCAGAATTAAAGCGGCAATTGAATAATTCCTTATGGGACGGTTTTTAAAACTGTGGTATGCAGTGATTTCCCCATGGCCGAGGGTATGTTCAGTTGAGCAGGACAGAGTGGTGACGTGTTTGGCGAACCCTGTATAACTAACATGAGTCAATTAGGCAGTGAGCGGGGCTGACGCCCTAAAGAGAGGAGAAACACAAAGAAAACTAGTGACCAAAAGTACAAGGTATGAGGAGCTCAAAAAACTCACATTTGTGCAAAAACATAATGATGAATACAAACACAAACGCACATGTACACACACCCATATTCATGCACACGCTCACGCACGCACACTGCTAAACCACCCACTTACAAACTAAAAGCCTGTTATTCACAGGCACTTTAACAAAACACGTCAGAGATTGAAAATGATAAGTATTGAACCACAGCGTTCATTGACCACAGAACCACGGTTGGTCGCTGCCACCGACCAATGGGCTGGGAGATTGGAGCCTGTGGTCCAGTAATGTAGTCTGTTTGGTTCAGGGCCTGGGACTGAGTTGGTGGGGTTGGTTGGTTTTCCATCTCTAGGAAGCAACACACACAGACAGACATAGACTGTTTCCACAGGACCCAAAGAGAGACTGTGTCCTAAATAACACTCTAATTCATCCATAGTGCACTATTATTGACCAGGTTCCATAAGGCTCTGATCAACAGTAGTGCACTATAGGGAATAGGCTTCCATTTGTGCTACCAGAGACGACTGCTGCATAGAGACATTAGCTGTGGCAGAAGGAGGGTTCACGACGAAACCACAACTAGAGGTCTAGGGACTCATGTAGCATATACACATAGTTAGACACACAGAGGCAAACAGACACACACACATACAGTCAGACACACAGTCAGTCAGACAGACAGACAGTCAGTCAGTCAGTCAGTCAGTCCAGACAGACAGACAGACAGACAGACAGACAGACAGACAGACAGACAGACAGACAGACAGATAAACAAACAGACAGACAAACAGATAAACAGACAGGCAGATAAACAGAGAATGAGACAAACAGAGACTAACAGGCAGACAGACAAACAGAGACTAACAGACAGACAGACAGACAGACAGACAGACAGACAGACAGACAGACAGACAGACAGACAGACAGACAGACAGACAGACAGACAGACAGACAGATAAACAAACAGACAGACAAACAGATAAACAGACAGGCAGATAAACAGAGAATGAGACAAACAGAGACTAACAGGCAGACAGACAAACAGAGACTAACAGACAGACAGACAGACAGACAGACAGACAGACAGACAGACAGACAGACAGACAGACAGACAAGACAGACAGACAGACAGACAGATAAACAAACAGACAGACAGACAGATAAACAAACAGACAGACAGATCAACAAACAGACAGACAAACAGATAAACAGACAGACAGATAAACAAACAGACAGACAAACAGACAGACAGATTTACAAACAGACAGACAGATCAACAAACAGACAGACAAACAGATAAACAGACAGACAGATCAACAAACAGACAGACAAACAGATAAACAGACAGACAGATTTACAAACAGACAAACAGATCAACAAACAGACAGACAAACAGATAAACAGACAGACAGATAAACAAACAGACAGACAGACAGACAGACAGACAGACAGACAGACAGACAGACAGACAATGAATGAGACACACACAGAGACAGACTAATAAAGCAGCAGTGTCATGCATGAAGGTTGGTACTCAGACTCCTGTCTGTCTGTCTGAGGGCTGTATGAGTCAGTTAGATGGCAACCATCTCATATAGACCACGATCCTTACACTGTTAGGAGCTGCTGTCTGGAACACAACACATCTCAATACGGCCACACCAGAAATAATGGGACCAAAATACAACCAGGCAACCAGGGTCTGTACACACACACACACACACACACCTCTCTCTTTTCTAGCCTGACCCACTACAGCTGAAGGCTCTGCTGAAACATTTTGTCAGGTTGAGTTCTCTGCCAGGTGACTCAGGAAGGGAGAGCAATCTGCGTCCCAAATGGCACCCTATTCCCTATGTAGTGTACTACTTTTGACCAGAGTCCTATAGGCCCTGTAGGCCCTGGTCCAAAGTATATAGGGAACAGGGTGCCATTTGGGACAAGCCCTAAAGGAGGTTTTGAGACACGACCTAAATTAGGTTTTGAGACACCACCTAGCGGAGGTTTTGACTCACGACCTAGCGGAGGTTTTGAGACACGACCTAAAGGAGGTTTTGAGACACGACCTAAAGGAGGTTTTGGGACACGACCTTATGGAGGTTTTGAGACACGACCTAAAGGAGGTTTTGGGACACAACCTAAAGGAGGTTTTGAGACACAACCTAAATTAGGTTTTGAGACACGACCTAACGGAGGTTTTGAGACACGACCTAAATGAGGTTTTGAGACACGACCTAATGGAGGTTTTGGGACACGCCTAATGGAGGTTTTGAGACATGACCTAAAGGAGGTTTTGGGACACGTTCTAAAGGAGGTTTTGGGACACGACCTAAAGGAGGTTTTGGGACAAGCCTAATGGAGGTTTTGAGACATGACCTAAAGGAGGTTTTGGGACACGTTCTAAAGGAGGTTTTGAGACACGACCTAAATGAGGTTTTGAGACACAACCTAAAGGAGGTTTTGGGACAAGACCTGAAGGAGTTTTTAGAAGTGATGAGAGGTGATGAAGGCTGTGGTTGGAGTCAGAGTGACTGGGGAGATTGTAGCTGTGTTGATAAATAGATGCAGTCGGTCAGCGCTCGGTACACAGTTACAGACTCCAGCAAAGTGTATCTCTCAGCAAGACGTCTAAGCAAACAGGCTGAGTGCCTGCTTGGAGCCTGGATTCAGAGTACATATTCATTAAGCATCTCATTGTGGGAGTGCTGATCTAGAATCAGTTCTGCCTTTTAGAGCAAAATGAATAAGATTACATGTACAGAGAGCGACCTGATCCTAGATCAGCACTCCTACTCTGAGAAGCTTTCTGAATACATGCCCTGGTGTATTCAGAGAGATAGAGGAGAGGAGTGCAGTGAAGAGACAGGAATATGTTATTTCCCTATACCACTAGGCCTAAGATCATGAGGGATCTTTGTGCATTTTAAAACAGGTTGATTGTGTTTGCACACACACACACACACACACACACACACACACACACACACACACACACAGAGAGAGAATGGGGAGCCCTTTGAAAGATAAACAACATATTACATTCTTGGAGAGCTTTAGAACTCCCGTGGGTCCTGCACCGTGGGGACCCATAGCACCAGCTGCCATGTGGACCAACGTTCATTGAACTCAGCTGACCCTGCAGAGGGTGAGTGTGTGTGTGTGTGTGTGTGTCAGCCATATCTCAGACATATCTGACACGTCTTTCAGCAGTTTCCTGCAGCCACGTAACCTCAAAGACCTGAGGCCCTGGTCTCTGCTATCCCCTCAGCATCAGTGATGACATCCGTTTTCCAGAAACGTCCCCTGAAGCCTTCTGTCTGTCTGTCTGTCTGTCTGTCTGTCTGTCTGTCTGTCTGTCTGTCTGTCTGTCTGTCTGTCTGTCTGTCTGTCTGTCTGTCTGTCTGTCTGCCTGCCTGCCTGCCTGCCTGCCTGCCTGCCTGCCTGCCTGCCTGTCTGCCTGTCTGCCTGTCTGTCTGTCTGTCTGTCTGTCTGTCTGTCTGTCTGTCTGTCTGTCTGTCTGTCTGACACTCGTATGCTTTCTTCTGCTCTCTCTTAACATCTGACCCTGTTATTCATCACTGGAGGTCAGAGAGCACCTCTGGTGTTTAGTGTGTGGGATACTGGAGAAGGAAAGGGGGGTGGAGGAAGAGGAGGAGGAGGAGAGGAGAAGGAGGAGGAAGAGGAGGAGGAGGAGAGACCAGTAGGAACTGGCTGGGGGCAGGAGGGGGTGGAAAACAAACCCACATTTCTGGAGAATGTGTGGTGTCAATTTCAAAATGGGGTCAGGAATGAGGAGAGAGCGTGCAGAGGTTGCATGATCAGAAACTCAAGTGTGTAATTGGTGAAATATGGAGAAGAGGCAGGAGACAGGCCATTTCTCATTTTCTTAACACACAGGATCAAAAAAACTGGAGATGCCTCAAACCTATAGGGCCAGGAGTTTTCCGTGGTCACTCAGGGTATGTGCTCAGGACAAAATCCACGTCCTACTCATACCATCAGACTGCGCTTACAGGGATTTACCAAAGTGAAAGCCGAACCGGAGATTAACGGACCCACTCTCTGATCTATTGAGACTACACACACACACACACACACACACACACACACACACTCCTGAGCCTATCCTGTCAATCACAGTGTCGACGCCCAGAGAAGTTACCAGTGACGCCCTGAGCTAGGACCGTCAATGCTGAGGAAACCATGTGTGGAAACCAGGCAGCTTTTTCAGATGAGCCGGTCCTTTAAGGGCTACAGTGAATCACCTGGTCTCCAGACGGATCAGGAACCATCTGAGCCAATAGCAATTGGAGGGTTGCTACTGCATATATCATGCAAGGAATGGGAAGACAGCTGGACTGAAAATAGAGAAAGGGAGGTGGTTAAACTGACTCAGGATAGACCGAACTGGAACCTAGAACTTGTTTTTGAGGTTCAACTCTACTCCCGTGGGACGTTCTAAGTTTGGCAGGTGTATCATATTCTCCTCATCCTGGCCATGACATGTTTCAAAGCTCTTCGTTCAAATGTCCATATCCCCCACATCTACTTAGCATACAGACGTACTGATACATGACAGATGGGCAGCTGCATGTCCTGTCATTGAACTAATAACCAGAGCAGACAGACACCAGCTATGAGGTCTTTAGCCTTTTTTAAATGTGTGTGTTTCCATGGGCAGCATGGGGTAAGTAGGGGTTTAGATCATAACAGTGACCTCTCTGTCTGTGACTCTCACTTCATTCTCCCAATGGGTCAACCTCATCATTCCTCCCCCGTCCTCCTTCCATCCTCCCCCCGCCAGGTTGACATTCCAGAGAGTTGACTTCCTCGTGCCACTGACCCCTCCAGCAGGGTTTATGAACCACACTACGGAGGGGGGGGGGGGGGGCTGTCATTATCCTGTGACACATTACACTCAACATATGCGATGTTGTTTTTTATAAACATCTGCTGAATTATGGGTTCTGCTTTTCTCTTTGCACATAACAGGGAGAGTCTTTCGTAAGACACACACGTGCACACGTACACACATTGACACGTTCACACGTATTCTGTGGGGGAGGGAAACTTGGGCACTGATTGGCCAAGTAACGAAAGTGGGAACGGAAACGGCAGTGAAATGCAACATGGGCAATGAATGGAGAGAACTCGGCAGGCTGTGAAGTGTGACCCCTTTCTGAGCTTCATTAGGGATGAATGGAGAGAGAGACATAAAGAGTACAGGCTGCATGAGGTGGGATTTGAATGTGCCTGTATCTAGTGGGGTTAAAGGTTAAACCATAGCCACATCTATGAGAGAGAGAGCGACAGAGAGAGAGAGAGAGAGAGAGAAAGAGAGACAGAGAGACAGAGAGAAGGGGTAAGAGAAGATATCAGAGAAGATAACGGAGGAGAAAGACAGGCAGTTAACAAAGAAAGAAATATGATGAGAGAGAAAGAATGATGGAAGGAGAGCAAGAAAGAAAGCTCATGGTATGTCTTTTCCTCCTCTATTCCTCTTATTATGCAACCATTAGAGCAGACTAACGGTGGATTGCCAGCCCCTGTCTGTTTGGCGCATTGTTTTGGCTCTGACAGAGCAGGGGCAGGAGGGAGGAGTGAGTGGGGATATCTGCCAACGTGGCAACCCAGGTGCCAACACATGGCAACCCTGAGGTGAATCCCCTGGATGATGAAGTGAAAGACAAAGAAACAAAGGAGAGGAAAGGAAAGCCTGGCTGTTTTAGAGCCAGAGGCTACTGTTACTGAAGCTGCTTTTGTGGATGCTGTCTGCTCTCTGTGTGTTATGAAAATTAGAAATAAACTGACTGATCTGCACATTCCTATTGGTGGAGTGGAAAACAGCCCTGCCTATTATAAAGTAAACTAATTTGAAAAGATCCTAATCTTCAACCACCATACTGGAGATGAGATTATGTCTTTAACAGACCCCAATATCCTTACATCCTCTGCCAGTGTACAATAATCATGCATGTCTTTACACACCACACACTCCCCTTATCTCCATCCCTCTCTCTCATCCCCCCTCTCATCCCCCTCTATCATCCTGGCCTCTCATCCCCCTCTCTCATCCCCCCTCTCATCCCCCTCTCTCATCCCCCTCTTTCATCCCCCCTCTCATCCCCCTCTCTCATCCCCCCTCTCATCCCCCCTCTCACCCCCTCTCTCATCCCCCCTCTAATCCCCCTCTCTCATCTTTCTCTCTCAGCCCACTGGACAGTTGACAGAGCTTGGAGGTCTGTCTCGACCAGGGAAAACCCCTCTCAGCCCACTCTCTTAGGACTGTTTATCATCCCTCTCTCTTCCCTTTCTCTCATCCTTCTCTCTCATCCCTCTTTCTCATACCTCTCTCTGAGCCCCTCTCTCTCATCTCTCTCTCACATCCCTCCCTCCCTCGTATCTCTCTTCCCTCTCTGTTCCCTCTCTCTCATCCCTCTCTCTCCTCTCTCTCTTCTCTCTCTCTCTTCCATCTCTCTCTTCTCTCTCTCTCTTCCCTCTTTCTTCCCTCTCTCTTTTCTCTTTCTTCCCTTTCTCTCATCCATCCCTCTTCTCTCTCTCTCCTCTCGCTTTCATCCCTCTCTTACCTTTATTCTCATCCCTCTCTCTCATCCCTCTCTCTGAGCCCTTTGATTTAGTCATCCTAAAATGGAGAGAAGTAGCCTGGAGGAGAGCCCAAGTCTGCCTCCACACTGGACCAGGAAAAAACGATTTTCTCTCAGTAATGGATCCCAGCTTTCTGCAGTACTTAGAAACAGCCACACCGGCCAACGGAATGAAATATTGCAAAATTATTACCTCTAATATCAATTACATACACACACACCATACCAGACGCTGGCCTGCTGTGTTAGGTTAACAGTAGAGCGTGACAACCGGATGCCCTTGCAGATTATCGTTAGTGAGGCCATATTTAACTATGCTATATGGTGTTAATAATGGAAAAAAAATATGAAACTGTACTTGTTGCAACAAGAGGGGTTAGCTAAGCTACGCCTGGTCCTAGATCTATTTGGGCTGTCTTGACGACTGTAGAAGTTGCTGAAGCAGCAGTATAAGAAATCAACAGAGATATCAGGGATAAATCATAGAAGGTCTGATTTCCAACATCTCGGGTGTGTCCAAAATGTCTCTCTGTTTTCTATACACTCTTAAAAAAAAGTGTTATCTAGAACCTAAAAGTTTTTTGGGGCTGTCCTCATAGGAGAACCCTTTGAAGAACCCTTTTTGGTTCCAGGTAGAACCCTTTTGGGTTCCATGTGAGACCCTTTCCACAGAGGGCTCTACATGGAACCTAAAAGGATTCTCTCTGGAACCAAAAAGGGTTCTTCAAAGGGGGAAAAAGAACTGCACATCTGCTGAGTACTTGACCTATCTTTTCCTCTCAACCTCACATGCACTTCCGCAACCATCACTCAGTCACATAGCTTAAAACCTCAGCCATGAGAAGCGTCCCTGTGCCATAGCTCAGAGGACTGAGCATCGCGCCTCGGCTCCGAGCATCACTCATCCCCTCCCAGTGCTGGGCAACCTTTTTTTCTTTTTTTTTTAAATGTGTGAGCACCGAGGAAGGTATACATCCACGTTCTCAGGAGCTTTTCAAATGTCCGAAATTGAAGTATATTTCCCCGGCTTCAGTATGGAAAAGGTACTTAGATTTACACTGGTCCTCATAGACAGACACAGACACCCAGGCACACACACTGTAATGTGTTTCATCACTCATTTGCAGCTTTATAATTAACTTTAACAATACCCACTCCCGAGACACTGTCTGCCAGTTCCACATAAGACCTAGAGGCAAAACAAAAACTTGAACAAGACAATAAAAAAAATAGAGAGGACTTGACAATCAACTACACATGATGAATTTTCCTAAACATTCCAAGTAATGATAAGGTATGGAATTTTAGTCACAAAGCCACTTTAACTAATAGGAGTCTAACAGTTCATTTCTGATCACACACAGCCAAAACAGTTAGCCTAGCGCTGCTAAGCCTAGCTACATGGCAAAGCTTTTAGCGCCGAGCCAGACTACAGAGCTAGGTCTGTTAGCGAAACGCTAAAGCTAGGTTTGAGGCAAGTCTGTTGAGCCTAGCTATGGGGTAGAGATTAGATTAGAGCGTTTAATAGTCACATGTACAGGGTCGCAGTTGTAATTACAGGGTACAGTTGAATTGTTGATCTCCGAGCTCCAACAGTACAAAGTGAAATAAAACCCCCAAAAAATCTTAAAAATAAGAATAATATACATATTAACAATTTTGCCAATGATAAATGTCCATTGGGGTGGGGGCAGTAAATGTCTGTTGCCGGGGGGTGGGAAATGCCCATAGGGGGAGCAGCGGGTACTCCTCTGCTATTTTTATCACCAGTCATTACACAATTACCCCAGACACCTCACCCTGAATATCTCTAGTGTGGAATTCAGAGCAGTAAGCAGGTTCCCACACAAGACCTTATTACCTCCAACCTCAGAGAGACCACAGGGTAGACATGTTAGCGCTAAAGCTAGTCTTGAGGAAAGTCTGTTGAATCAATTTAGCTAGTGTCTGCAAGTACAGAGTTGAACCCATCTGCTCATTGTAGAATCAGTGTAGTATCATAACAGTATCAGTGTGTTTATACAGCCACGAGTCAATCAGTGTAGTATCATAACAGTATCAGTGTGTATATACAGCCACGAGTCAATCAGTGTAGTATCATAACAGTATCAGTGTGTTTATACAGCCACGAGTCAATCAGTGTAGTATCATAACAGTATCAGTGTGTTTATGCAGCCACGAGTCAATCAGTGTAGTATCATAACAGTATCAGTGTGTTTATACAGCCACGAGTCAATCAGTGTAGTATCATAACAGTATCAGTGTGTTTATACAGCCACGAGTCAATCACTGTAGTATCATAACAGTATCAGTGTGTTTATGCAGCCACGAGTCAATCAGTGTAGTATCATAACAGTATCAGTGTGTTTATACAGCCACGAGTCAATCAGTGTAGTATCATAACAGTATCAGTGTGTATATACAGCCACGAGTCAATCAGTGTAGTATCATAACAGTATCAGTGTGTTTATACAGCCACGAGTCAATCAGTGTGGTATCATAACAGTATCAGTGTGTTTATACAGCCACGAGTCAATCAGTGTAGTATCATAACAGTATCAGTGTGTATATACAGCCACGAGTTCAATCAGTGTAGTATCATAACAGTATCAGTGTGTTTATACAGCCACGAGTCAATCAGTGTAGTATCATAACAGTATCAGTGTGTATATACAGCCACGAGTCAATCAGTGTAGTATCATAACAGTATCAGTGTGTTTATACAGCCACGAGTCAATCAGTGTGGTATCATAACAGTATCAGTGTGTTTATACAGCCACGAGTCAATCAGTGTAGTATCATAACAGTATCAGTGTGTATATACAGCCACGAGTCAATCAGTGTAGTATCATAACAGTATCAGTGTGTTTATACAGCCACGAGTCAATCAGTGTAGTATCATAACAGTATCAGTGTGTTTATACAGCCACGAGTCAATCAGTGTAGTTTCATAACAGTATCAGTGTGTTTATACAGCCACGAGTCAATCAGTGTAGTATCATAACAGTATCAGTGTGTATATACAGCCACGAGTCAATCAGTGTAGTATCATAACAGTATCAGTGTGTTTATACAGCCACGAGTCAATCAGTGTGGTATCATAACAGTATCAGTGTGTTTATACAGCCACGAGTCAATCAGTGTAGTATCATAACAGTATCAGTGTGTTTATACAGCCACGAGTCAATCAGTGTAGTATCATAACAGTATCAGTGTGTTTATACTTCAGCTCAAATCCCTGAGTCTCCCGTTACTGATGGTTTCCGCCATACGTTAGAGGATGTGTGTGTGGATTGTGTGTTGTGTGTGTGTTTTCATGTTTGTGTGTCTGTGTGTGTGCGTGCGTGTGTGCGTGGTATTTTTATCACCAGTCATTACACAATTACCCCAGACACCTCACCCTGAATATCTCTAGTGTGGAATTCAGAGCAGTAAGCAGGTTCCCACACAAGACCTTATTACCTCCAACCTCAGAGAGACCACACTCACACCCCTCATACACACATATTCTAGGATACAGACACACACACACACACACACACACCCCTCATACACACATAATCTAGGATACAGAGACACACACACATACACACCCCTCATACGCAATAAACCATACAATTACAAAGAATCTGAGATGTATACACACACACAACCCACATACAGTACCAGTCAAAAGTTTGGACACCTACTCATTCAAGGGCTTTTCTTTATCTGTACAATTTTCTATATTGTAGAATAATAGTGAAGACATCAAAACTATGAAATAAAAATATGGAATCATGTAGTAACCAAAAACAGATTAAACAAATAAAAATATGTTTTATATTTGAGATTCTTTGCCTTGATGACAGCTCTGCACACTCTTGGCATTCTCTCAACCAGCTTCATGAGGAATGCTTTTCCAACAGTCTTGAAGGCGTTCCCACATTTGCTGAGCACTTGTTTTCTGCTTTTCCTTCACTCTGCGGTCCAACTCATCCCAAAACATCTAAATTGGGTTGAGATCGGGTGATTGTGGAGGCCAAGTCATCTGATGCAGCACTCACCCTCCTTCTTGGTCAAATAGCCCTTACACAGCCTGGAGGTGTGTTGGGTCATTGTCCTGTTGAAAAACAAATGATAGTCCCACTAAGCGCAAACCAGATCGCTGCAGAATGCTGTGGTAGCCATGCTTGAATTCTAAATAAATCACTGACAGTGTCACCAGCAAAGCATCCCCACACCATCACACCTCCTCCTCCATGCTTCACGGTGGGAACCACACATGCACATCCGTTTACCTACTCTGCATCTCACAAAGACATTGTGGTTGGAACCCAAAATCTCCCATTTGGACGTATCAGCCCAAAGGTCAGATTTCCACTGGTCTAATATCCATTGCTTGTGTTTCTTGGCCCAAGCAAGTCTCTTCTTCTTACTGGTGTCCATTAGTAGTGGTTTCTCTGCAGCAATTCGACCATGAAGACCTGATTCACGCAGTCTCCTCGGAACAGTTGATGTTGAGATGTGTCTGTTACTTGAACTCTATGAAGCATTTATTTGGGATGCAATTTCTGAGGCTGGTAACTCTAATGAACTTATCCTCTGCAGCAGAAGTAACTCTGGGTCTTCCTTTCCTGTAGCGGTCCTCATGAGAGCCAGTTTCATCATAGCGCTTGATGGTTTTTGCGACTGCACAAAGTTCTTGAAATGTTCCACATTGACTGACCTTCATGTCTTAAAGTAATAATGGACTGTTGTTTCTCTTTGCTTATTTGAGCTGTTCTTGCCATAATATAGACTTGGTCTTTTACCAAATAGGGCTATCTTCTGTGTACCACCCCTACCTTGTCACAACACAACTGATTGGCTCAAACGCATTAAGAAAGAAATTCCACAAATTAACTTTTAACAAGACACACCTGTTAATTAAAATACATTCCAGGTGACTACCTCATGAAGCTGGTTGAGAGAATGCCAATAGTGTGCAAATCTGTCATCAAGGCAAAGGGTGCTACTTTGAAGAATCTCAAATATAAAATATATTTTGATGGTTTAACTTTTTCGGTTACTACATGATTCCATATGTGTTATTTCAAAGTTTGATGTCTTCACTATTATTCTACAATGTAGAAAATAGTAAAAATAAAGAAAAACCCTGGACTGGGTAGGTGCGTCCAAACTTTTGACTGGTACTGTACATGCAAAAAAAGACAATCTGGTATAGACACACACATCACACTAAATCACTCACCGCTGCCCTTTGGAAGGCTCCTTTAGTATAGGTACCTCCTCCTCTGTACGGAATCTCCTGGTTAAATAGAGAACACTTGTGCTGATGCGACTTGGGTGCTGTGACATGATCTATCCGGGTCACCACGTGGGTCTTGGACGAGAAAGTAACCAGGGCGACCCTCGTGTCCTCAGGGGCCACGGGGAAGTCCGAGAGGAGCTTCCGTACGAAGCGCAGCTCGCTCAGGAAGTTGTTGGCCCCCACGCTGGATGACTCGTCCACCAGGAACACCAGGTCCAGACGTGCGCTCTTCTCCCGGAGCGTGCGCACATTCTTCTTGAAGGCTTGGCCCAGGCGCTCCACCTTGGACTCGGCACTCTCAGAGAGGGTGAGGTTGAGGAGGGCCGGGGAGGCTGGGGGTCCGGAGTGGAGTGAGCCAAGCTGGTGGAGCTGTTGGAGATGTTCACGAGCCGGCCAGGAGGAAGTCCTACTAACCAGGGAGCTCCACAGAAGCAAGAGAGAGGCCCAAAACGCTCCTGGATTCCTTATAGTAGACATACTGTCCTGTACTGTCCAGTACTGTCCAGTACTGTGCTGTACTGTCCTGTACTGTCCTGTAGACCGTGTCAGCAGAGGAAAGAGTTATTTTAAAACAATAGGGATGATGACAAGTCTTTGATGATTGTGATGTTCTCCTATGTTCCCATTTGTCTCCAGTAGGGACGCCAGAAAACAAGATTTTCTCCAAAAGCACTTCCAAAAAGAGAACAGCAGCAGGAATGATGACGAAATACTTCTCCTGTTGCTCCGTCTGTCTACCTCTCTCTCCTCTGCTGAAGTGAGTTTGTCTGTCTGTCCTCTTCTCTGTTGGAATGAGTCCTGGTCTGGTCTGTCTGAGAGTGAGGGTGTCTGAGTGGAGAGTCTGTCTGTCTGTCTGTCTGTCTGTCTGTCTGTCTGTCTGTCTGTCTGTCTGTCTGTCTGTCTGTCTGTCTGTCTGTCTGTCTGTCTGTCTGTCTGTCTGTCTGTCTTGTCCGTCTGTCCCACCAAGAGAAGGCTATAGCATATCCTCTCTCTCTCTCTTCTCTGCGTTCAGGCTCCTGTGTGTGTCATGCTCCTGCACCCAGCCAGGCTCCAAATGCCTCTTCCCCCTCTCTAAAAATCATTTAAAAAGAATGAAAAAAAGTTATGATTGAGAGAGTGAGAGTGAGAAAGAGAGCAAGAGGGAGAAAGACAGGGAGAGAGACGGCGAGAGAAGCAGAGGGAAAAGGGGGCAGTCACAGCTGTGAAGTCATTTTTTTTGCCTCCTCCTCTCTTCTTCTCTGCTCTCTCCCTCCCTCTCTCCCTGCCTCCCTCTCTCCATCTCTCCCTGCCTCTCCCACTCTCTCTCCCTCCCTCTTTCTCTCTCTCTCTCTCTCTCTCTCCCTCTCTCCATCTCTCTCTCCCCCTCTCTCCCTCCCTCTTTCTCTCTCCCTCCCTCTCCCTCCCTTTCTCCTTCCCTCCCTCTCTACCTCTCTCTCTCTCTCTCCCTCCCTCTTTCCCTTTCTCTATTATATTATATATATGTAATTTAGCAGACGCTAAATGCGACTTATAGTCATGTATGCATACATTTCTCCCGCTCTCTGTCTCTCTCTCTCTATATTAAATTCTCTCTCTCGCTCTCTTATCTCTTAGTCTAATTTTCTCTCTTTCCTTTTCTCTCTCTCTCTCTCTCTCTATTTCAGTGGAGCGTCTTGCCTGTCAGAAAATATCAGCACCAGGCAACTGTGATCAGGTCCATATGTCTAGCAGGAGGACGCCACTGAACACGCTCTCTCTCTCTCACACACACACACACACACACACACACACACACACACACACACACACACACACACACACACACACATACACACACACACCGTCACACCACCACGCACAGCAGACATACAGCAGATACCAGCAGGTCCATCTGAATTGGAAATACTGAAAGAGAGAGAGAGATTGTGTAATGTTTGTAAGAGTAATGTTTCCTGTTCATATTTTATTTCACTTTTGTTTATTATCTATTTAACTTGCTTTGGCAATGTAAACATATGTTTAAAGTACAAAAGGGATAATATATTCCACTTGCTTCAGGTGCAGGACATGTGCGTCTTAACGAAGCTTTGGGAGCTCATCACAGTGGAGGACATTGCTTCATTTAATCAGAGGAAGAGTCAACACAGAGACACCGAAACACTTAGAGTGCAGAAAAAGTCACACGCACAGCGAGAGACACACATTCTGATGAGCACAGCTGTGACTTCCTGCTTTTGGCACCACACACAGACCCTTCCACAGACCCTCATGGTGACCCCTGGGACTGTTTGAAGGGTTGGGGGGGGGGGGGGGGGTAAAGGGTGTAGAGTGATGGGAGACAGGGTGGAAGGGAACAGGGGGATTGTGTGAAGATCCTCACAGTTGGTGGTCTGAGAGAAGATCCAGCTTGAAATCAGTAAAGAGCTGGTTTATATGATCAGGCTCACTGTCAGAGCAAGGCCCGGAAAATTCCCAAAGACTCCAGCCACCCAAGCCATAGATTGTTCCCTCTGATACGGCCCGGCAAACGGTACCGGAGCATCGGCTCTCACACCAACAGGCTCCGAGACACTTCAACCCCCAAACCACAACACTGCTAAATAGTAAATTAATGGTACCCAAACTATCTTGCACTGATCCAACGCACACTCACTAGACTACATATACACACTCACTAGACTATATATACACACTCACTAGACTATACATACACACTCACTAGACTATATATGCACACTCACTAGACTATACATACACACTCACTAGACTATATATGCACACTCACTAGACTACATATACACACTCACTAGACTATATATACACACTCACTAGACTATATATACACACTCACTAGACTATATATACACACTCACTAGACTACATATACACACTCACTAGACTACATATACACACTCACTAGACTACATATACACACTCACTAGACTACATATACACACTTACTAGACTACATATACACTCACTAGACTATATATACACTCACTAGACTACATATACACACTCACTAGACTATATATACACACTCACTAGACTATATATACACACTCACTAGACTACATATACACACTCACTAGACTACATATACACACTCACTAGACTATATATACACTCACTAGACTATATATACACTCACTAGACTATATATACACACTCACTAGACTATATATACACTCACTAGACTATATATACACACTCACTAGACTACATATACACACTCACTAGACTATATATACACACTCACTAGACTATATATACACACTCACTAGACTACATATACACACTCACTAGACTATATATACACACTCACTAGACTACATATACACACTCACTAGACTATAAATACACACTCACTAGACTATATATACACACTCACTAGACTATATATACACACTCACTAGACTACATATACACACTCACTAGACTACATATACACACTCACTAGACTACATATACACACTCACTAGACTATATATACACACTCACTAGACTATATATACACACTCACTAGACTATATATACACACTCACTAGACTACATATACACACTCACTAGACTATATATACACACTCACTAGACTACATGTACACACTCACTAGACTATATATACACACTCACTAGACTATATATACACACTCACTAGACTACATATACACACTCACTAGACTACATATACACACTCACTAGACTACATATACACACTCACTAGACTACATATACACACTTACTAGACTACATATACACTCACTAGACTATATATACACTCACTAGACTATATATACACACTCACTAGACTATATATACACACTCACTAGACTATATATACACACTCACTAGACTACATATACACACTCACTAGACTACATATACACACTTACTAGACTACATATACACACTCACTAGACTACATATACACACTCACTAGACTACATATACACACTCACTAGACTACATATACACACTCACTAGACTACATATACACACTCACTAGACTACATATACACACTTACTAGACTACATATACACTCACTAGACTATATATACACTCACTAGACTACATATACACACTCACTAGACTATATATACACACTCACTAGACTATATATACACACTCACTAGACTACATATACACACTCACTAGACTACATATACACACTCACTAGACTATATATACACTCACTAGACTATATATACACTCACTAGACTATATATACACACTCACTAGACTATATATACACTCACTAGACTATATATACACACTCACTAGACTACATATACACACTCACTAGACTATATATACACACTCACTAGACTATATATACACACTCACTAGACTACATATACACACTCACTAGACTATATATACACACTCACTAGACTATATATACACACTCACTAGACTATATATACACACTCACTAGACTACATATACACACTCACTAGACTATATATACACACTCACTAGACTACATGTACACACTCACTAGACTATATATACACACTCACTAGACTATATATACACACTCACTAGACTATATATACACACTCACTAGACTACATATACACACTCACTAGACTACATATACACACTCACTAGACTATATATACACACTCACTAGACTATATATACACACTCACTAGACTATATATACACACTCACTAGACTATATATACACACTCACTAGACTATATATACACACTCACTAGACTATATATACACACTCACTAGACTATATATACACACTCACTAGACTATATATACACACTCACACACACAATACTGTCACAGGAGTCGTGAAATGGAGACCAAGACGCAGCGTGGATAGTGCTCATTTTCAATCTTTAATGAAAACACTTCAACAGCAAAACAAGAAATCGACCAACAACAGTCCCGTCAGGTACTACGACTAGAACGGAAAACAACTACCCACAACCCCTAAAGGAAAAACAGGCTGCCTATGTATGGCTTCCAATCAGAGACAACGAAAGACACCTGCATCTGATTGGAAACCATACCCGGCCGAACATGAAAACCAACACATAGAAATAGACAACTAGAACAAACCCACCTAGAAACAGAAAACCCTAAATACATACAAAACAAACCCCCTGCCACGCCCTGACCACACTACTATGGCAAATGACCTCTTTCACTGGTCAGGACGTGACAAATACACTGTCACTCCCACACAAATCCCTCACACATTCAAACAATATATGCACACGCGTACCGACACAACACAAACAAATAAACAAACACACACACACACACACACACACATTTTTATACTCATAATTTGCTGCTGCTACTCTGTTCTTTATTTTACTCTTGTTATGATCTATCCTGATGCCTCGTCACTTTACCCTGCCTTCATATCTAGCTCAAATACCTCTGCACATTGATCTGATACTGTTACTCCCTGTATATAGCTTAATTCTTGTGTTTTTAACTTCATTCCTCTTGTGTTAGTTACTGTTTTATTTTTTAGAATAATTTTTTAAACTCTGCATCGTTGTGAAAGGATCGTAAGCAAGCATTTCACCAGTTGTATTCGGGTCATGTGATAAATCAGATTTGATTTGATGTACAGAGACACACATACTGTTAACCCAGTTGCTTTCTGGATACAAAGTACCACGCACACAGACACACACACACACACGCACGCACACATACACACCCACACACACACACACACACACACGCACACACGCACGCACGCATGCACGCACACACACACGCAAACACACACACACACACACCTGTGATGACTAAGAAACTTTAATTGGCTAGGAGTACGCGTTATTACATGGGTAAAGAAGTGACATTATACTGCTCCTGAGCTGTTTTGGAGGAGCTGTAAGACTCCCAAGATGGGCTTTTCTTTCAAAGTGACACGGTTTCACCTATGCTGCCCTCCCTGTTTGTCACCTCGTTGACTTTTTAGACAGTGAGTTAATATTACTATGCCACCTAGTGGACAAAGACTGTGTGATGGCAACAGGCATGCCTGTATCACACACACACACACACACACACACACACACACACACACACACACACACACACACACACACATACACATACACACACTCTCTGTCTCTCTCTCTCTCTATGTATCCCAGAGAGCCTGTCTGAGGGCCTGAGAATAGGTCTTCCTGTAGTTAGAGCTCTGTGGTGCAACACACACACACACAACACTGCTGCTCCACTCTGTAAATAACCTCCTCAGTCAGTCTTGACCAAAAACATAGCCTGTCCATAGTCACCAGGCAGACTGTGGAGCACAGAGGGCAACGAGCTGTGCAAGGCCGAGGTCTGACAAACATACACACACACACACACACACACACACACACACACACACACACACACACACACACACAAATACTACCATATACATACATACACACACACACACACACACACACACACACACACACACACACACATACACACACACACACACACACAAATACTACCATATACATACATACACACACACACACACACACACACACACACACACACACACACACACACACACACACACACACACACACACACAAATACTAGCACATACAGTACATGCATATACATACACACACACACCCAACACACACACACACACACACACACACACACACACAAATACTAGCACATACAGTACATGCATATACATACACACACACACCCAACATCCACATGCATACGCACACATAAACATAAATATACACACACGTTGACACAGATCGTTAAATGCCTCCGCACCTGTCCTTCTTATCTCCCACGGCAACTGGAGACCGGCAGGGCAGATGCAAGTAACAACACATTCCTCACATAGCTATCCAAAGAAAGGAGAGAAGAGGAAGAAGAGGAAGAGAGGAAGAAGAGGAAGATAAAACACAAGAGAACAGTAGTAGTAATAGTATAAAATAGGATTATTCACATGAATAGAAACATATAACACCCACTGTCTTCTCTCACAATATAGGCTGAACACAGTAAACACTTAGTAAAAACACTTCCTAGTAAAATGGTTTAGCAGTACTACATTAAATCTTACCAGTAGTGGGAATGAGAGTACCAAAAAGACTCACTTCATAGTTCTCACACAGGCAACACCACTCCACACCAACTGGTTCATTTTAATATCAACAAAACGCCGTGAAGAACAAGAGAGAGGATCAGCACGAGATTAAACCGCATTAACAAGATAATTAAAAGCTTTCGTGTTCATTGTTTAACTAGCCCAGTGCCATGTTAGTTTTATATAGCAGTTTAAAATAGTGAGGACACACACTGAGACCTGGGAATGAATGACATAAACGTGTGTATGCTACCACACCACACAACACCCTCTTTTTATAAAGCCGTGATTTAGTTATTTGGGTCACAACGAACGATATTGTAAGTGAATGATGTGATTGGGGTAAGAGTCAGTGTGTCACTGTTTAGATATGGAATTTCAAATCCCCATGAAGATTGTATGCCTACATTGGAACGTGAAAATACAGACTTGTGTCACACTGCTCCCTACGGGCCAAATTGTGTTATTTCAGTTGTATTCACTGGACTTTCTGAATGAAAATTGGTAGGCCTGTACATTTTTAATACGAGAGATCTCAGTTTGGTAAGTTAATAAAAATTAAAACATGACAGAGCATGCGCGGGTGTATAAGAAAATGTCGGCGGAAACGCTTCGTTGTTGAGCGCCGACGTGTACGAGCGGAGCTCCGAGAAGCGGCTACAAACTCAGACTAAACCCAACGTAAGCACTCGACCTATAGCTAGGTCTACTCGTTTCGCTAGATCGCGCAAGATCGGGGCTCCCAAGGTTGAAACCCAATCTCCCGTAGATGCTACACTATTTTTGTAAACATGGATTATTCATCTTGCCTAAAACATGTTTTTTCCTTGATCTGGTCACGCAGATTAGGCTGTAGATATACCATGCAAGCTTTAACAGACTTTCAATGACTTCAAGCTTTCAATAACTCCTATGTAATGGAGTCGGAAGGGCTGCCTACTCTGAAATGTCATCGTTTTATAAAGAGCACACAAGGGAGTATGCTCTCATGCTGAGGGTGATACAGGCATGCCTGTCGCCATCACACAGTCTTTGTCCACTAGGTGGCATAGTAATATTAACTCACTGTCTAAAAAGTCAACGAGGTGACAAACAGGGAGGGCAGCATAGGTGAAACCGTGTCACTTTGAAAGAAAAGCCCATCTTGGGAGTCTTACAGCTCCTCCAAAACAGCTGAGGAGCACGCATGTGTGTGTGTGTGTGTGTGTGTGTGTGTGTGTGTGTGTGTGTGTGTGTGTGTGTGTGTGTGTGTGTGTGGGTAGAAAGACAGATACAAGGGAAGTAAAAGTAGCTAAGTGAATGAGGCAGTGACAAGACAGGAACGGTGCCACAGATAAACACACACCACATCCGACTTCATCTTTAACTCAGCTGACTGAGACACACCACACAGGTATTCAGCTGCTGGCGAAGCGTCACTACGTCACGTTGTGTACCTCTGGCTCTGGTTAAAACGGACCCTTTCACTTCAGTAATAAACACTACGCTGTCTGATCTTGAAGAAAAGAGTGAGGCCAGGAGTTTTTCCTGACCAGGGGAAACTCCTGGCCCTACACCAGTATGTCTTAATATGTGAGGGAGTGTGTGCGCTTACCGTGCTGCGGTCTAAGTGTTCATTTGATCATGTGGAGGAGGAGAGGGTGAAACCTAGAACACATGAGTCTTGATACACAGGCTTACAGTACTTATGTAAGAGATAGGGAGGCCCTCGGTAGCTTTGTTGGTAGAGAATGGTGCTTGCATGTAACCTTCATTTAACTAGGGCAAGTCAGTTAAGAACACATTCTTATTTACAATGACGGCCTTCACCGGCCAAACCCAGGGTTTTGGGTTCGATTCCCGGGACCACCCAATACGTAGACTGTTAGTAGCTTGGGATAAAACCGTCTGCTCGATGGCATGTAATATTACTACAGGGAGATAGCCCTCCAGTGTGTCTGTCTGTGTGTTGCTGAGTGTGCTGAAGGTGGTTCCACTGCGTCCTGTTACAATGTCCTAGACATGTGGCGTGCTGCATGGGGTTTGGATGTGCAGATGATAACCGTGACATTGTGTGGTGTGTTGTAGTACTCTGTTGATAATCTTGAGGAGGAGACGATGTGGTGACTGAAACACATGAGTCCTAATACTTAGGCCCAGAGCCTTACATTGACAAATATAAGTCTCTGTATAGGCCTACGTATGTGAGAGACCGCCTCTATGTTGATGAGTGTGCTGAGGGTGGTTAAAGTGGTAGCCTATATCTGGTGTATGTTCTCATCTGTTCATTAATAGACTAGGAGATAGACATTTCATAACGCCAGCCGCACCATGAGTACGACAGGCTATAACATGACGTCATTGTCATATAGAATGCTATATCATGACATCATTGTCATATATAATGCTATATCATGACATCATTGTCATATAGAATGTCATAACATGGCATCATTGTCATACAGAATGCTAAAACATGATGTCATTGTCATATAGAATGTCATAACATGACATCATTGTCATACAGAATGCTAAAACATGATGTCATTGTCATATAGAATGTCATAACATGACATCATTGTCATACAGAATGCTAAAACATGATGTCATTGTCATATAGAATGTCATAACGTGACATCATTGTCATACAGAATGCTAAAACATGATGTCATTGTCATATAGAATGTCATAACATGACATCATTGTCATACAGAATGCTAAAACATGATGTCATTGTCATATAGAATGTCAGAACATGACATCATTGTCATACAGAATGCTAAAACATGATGTCATTGTCATATAGAATGTCATAACATGACATCATTGTCATACAGAATGCTATAGCATGACGTCATTGTCATATATAATGATATAACATGACATCATTAATGATCTTATAGAATGCTATAACATGACATCATTGTCATATAGAATGTCATAACAGGACGTCATTGTCATATAGAATGCTATAACATGACATTATTGTCATTTATAATGCTATAACAGGACGTCATTATCATATAGAATGCTTGCTTCCATGCATACAAACAGCCTTATCAATATGAAATGTGGAAACATACTGTTGTACATACGTAGTATTTATTTCCACACAAACGCACACACATGCATACACAAAACACAGAGAAACACACAGGTATGCTCACATACGTGAGCTTACACACAGGTGAATGCATGGAGAGCTGCATCGTGGGAAGAGTCCACACAGATGCATAGTGTAACATTTCACAGAGAAATGTCATTTTTTTCTGCAGTGCTCCTACACATACAGGAGCACGTACACACACACACACACGCACACACACACACACACGTACTCACACACACACATACACACACATACGTATTCTCACACACACACACACGTTCTCACACACGTACTCACACACACTCAAACTCAATCATTGTGAAACATCAAAACATTCACATTCCCCTGACATTATACTGTAGGTAGCCTACTCACTCACACACCATTCATCTGCCCTCTCCCCTGCACACACATCCACACACACATAAACACACTCCCACACTTCACCACGTTCTGTAGTGTAACGCTCCATTTTCCACACTTTCTCTCTCATGTAGAGCAATTTGTCAGTTTGCTGGCTAAAGAAATCCTCATGCTAGTGCTAAAGTCACATGGTGTCAGGTGGAGAGACAGAGAGAGAGAGAGAGAGAGAAGTGAAGGAAGAGAGAGGGGGGGGTGAGTGAGGCAGGCATAGAGATGAAGGGGCCGTGGCAGAACGCTGTGGTAACTGGATTGAGCCAGACCTCCTTAAAACAGTCACGTCAACCGGTTTAATGCAGGGGAAGGGAGGGGGTACAGTACACCTCCCAATCTGGATACAGTGCCTTCAGAAAGTATTCAGACCCTTGACCTTGTCCACGTTTTGCTACGTTACAGCCTTATTCTAAAATGGATTAAATGAAACATTTTCCTACACACTATACTCCATAATGACAAAGTGAAAATAGGTTTTTAGATATTTTTGCAAATGTATTGAAAATAAAAAACCTTATTAAACATAAGTATTCAGACCCTTTGCCATGAGACTCAAAACTGAGCTCAGGTGCATCCTGTTTCCATTGATCATCCTTGAGATGTTTCTACAACTTGATTGGAGTCCACCTGTGGTAAATTAAATTGATTGGACATGATTTGGAAAGACACACACCTGTCTATAAAACATCCCACATTTGACAGTGCATGTTAGAGCAAAAACCAAACCATGAGGTCGAAGGAATTCCATAGAGCTCTGAGACAGGATTGTGTCGATGCACAGATCTCCAGCATTGAAGGTTCTTAAGAACACAGTGGCCCCCATCATTCTTAAACGGAAGAAGTTTGGAACCACCAAGACTCTTCCTAGATCTGGCCGTCCGGCCAAACTGAGCAATTGGGGGAGAAGGGCCTTGGTCAGGGAGGTGACCAAGAACCTCATGGTCACTCTGACAGAGCTCCAGAGTTCCTCTGTGGAGATTCAAGAAACCTCCAGAAGGACAACCATCTCTGCAGCAGTCCACCAATCAGGCCTTTATGGTAGAGTGGCCAGATGGAAGCCACTCCTCAGTAAAAGGCACATGACAGCCCGCTTGGAGTTTGCCAAAAGGCACCTAAAGGACTCTCAGGTCATGAGAAACAAGATTCTCTGGTGTGATGAAACCAATATTGAACTCTTTGGCCTGAATGCGAAGTGTCACATCTGGAGGAAACCTGGCACCATCCCTACAGTGACGCATGGTGTTAATAGCTTCATGCTGTGGGGATGTTTTTCAGCGGCAGGGACTGGGAGATTAGTCAGGATTGAGGCAAAGATGAACAGAGAGATCCTTGATGAAAACCTGCTCCAGAGTGCTCAGGACCACAGACTGGGGATAAGGTTCACCTTCCAACAGGACAATTACCCTAAGCACACAGCCAAGACAACACAGGAGTGGCTTCGGGACAAGTCTCTGAATGTCCTTGAGTGGCCCAGCCAGAGCCCGGACTTGAACCCAATCGAACATCTCTGGAGAGACCTGAAAATAGTTGTGCAGCAACACTCCCCCTACAACCTGACAGAGCTTGAGAGGATCTGCAGAGAAGAATGGGAGAAACTCCCAAAATACAGGCGTGCCAAGCTTGTAGCATCATACCCAAGAAGACTCAAGGCTGTAATTGCTGCCAAAGGTGCTTCAACAAAGTACTGAGTAAAGGGTCTGAATACTTACGTAAATGTGATATTTCAGTTTTCTTTTTTTCTTTTTTAAATTAGCAAACATTTCTAAAAATCTGTTGTTGCTTTATCATTATGGGGTATTGTGTGTAGATTATTTATATAATCCATTTTAGAATAAGGCTGTAAGGTAACAAAATGTGGAAAAAGTCAAGGGGTCTGAATACTTTCTGAAGGCACTGTTTCGACGTAAATAGAGTGAATAAGTGGCTTTGGATACAAGTTGTCTGCTATATGATCATATTGAGTGAGGAGCTGCAGCTAGGATCAGTCTAGATAAACAGAGATCAGGATATAAACATGTGCAAACACTGCCATTACCCACTAACCAGACACACGTACACACACGTACACACACACGTACGCATGCACAGACGCAGAAACACACAAATGCACACACAAACAGGTGCTAATGGTGCCCTGATAAACAAACCAAAGCTTTGGCACAAACATACAGTTTCATCTTGGGCAGAGGCACAAGTACCAACTACATGCACACACACACACACACTCCCGCAGTAGGTTAGAGGATAAACAGAGAGCCTGTAAACATACAGTGGAAGATGGCGATGTGGTCCAGAAGTTTGTTTGGGGAAAAATTTGAACATATTGTTCCTGACCATGTGTTCCTCAGCGACATGGTAAACACATGGCTCGAATTACACTCCTCCACTATACGCCTCTTACAATCCTTCTCTCCTTCTTCCAACCATCCTCTCTCCTCAATTCCTCTCCCACTCCAATCCTTCTTTCTTTCTTCATGTATTTATTTCTCTCTCTTTCTCGCTCTCTTTCTCTCTCTCTCTTGCACTCCTCTCTCTCTCTCTCTCTCTCTCTCTCTCTGTCTCTCTTGCACTCCTATCTCTCTCTGTCTCCCTCACAAAGATTCCCACTCTCTATCCCTAAACCCTATTCTTCTTTTCATCCTTCCTTTCATCTTCCTCTATCCCTCTCTTCCTCTGCCTTCCCTTCTTTCCCCAGCACCCAGTTGGGCAACTCAGTGTGGCTGCGGCAGACCGCTCTAGTGTTTGGCAAGGGAAGTATTTATACCACCTAGTGATGAATCATGTTATGTCACTAAACATACCGTGAATACCCCACGTGCCAAACCCCCCCCCCCCCCATGTCTACACATCTAGACAGGTTCAGAAAATAGCCTGCATCATGGAAGCAGCTGTATTATGTTTATGCTGAGTCATCACTTGACTTCAGGGCCCAAATTCATTAGTCTTAGATTAGGCGTGCTGATCTAGAATCAGTTTCAGCCTTTTAGATCATAATGAATAACTTCACATGGACAGAAAATCCTAGGTCAGCACTCCTACTCAGAGACGCTTTATGAGGAAAACAGCGGAGTATGACAGTATGAGGACAACAGTGGAGGCTGCTGAGGGGAGGACGGCTCATAATAATAACCAGCATGTAGTGAATAGAATGGTACCAGTCCATTCCACTCTGTGCTTTTAACATACAGTGTTTCCAACTTACATATTTGACTAGTTTTTGGATGTTTATTTATACAGTAATTGTTATTCAACATGTCCTTACCTGGGATTTGAACTCTGGTTCACTGCATTCTCATCATCCTGCTATGCCCCCATGTCTGTGTCAATAACTGATTTCAACTGTATTCCTACACTTTGGACTTCAAAGTACATCTCAGCTTTGTTAAAAAAACACTCAAGAAAAACGATTATATTTATCATAGTGATTCAGGAGTAACATGAAATCAGAATAATATGCCCCACCAACATTAGACAATTATACAGAAAACCCTCAAATTACTGAATCCAGTAAATGAAATCAATGAGAGAATAGTCAGATTAACTGATGACTAAAACAGCAGTGTATTGAATGTGTATGAGAACACTACATACTTGTGGCGCAATCCTGAGGTTGTTAGTTCAGAGATAGGGTCATTCTTTAGCTGAACAGCAATAATACCTGAAAATTCCAAAAACACGTTTTCACATGTGAAATGACACATGAAGTGTTCCAAAAGTACGATTTCACATGTGAAGTGTTCAAATTTTCTACATGTGAAATCATGTGACAACATTAAACTACACTATTAGCCATTGCTGTTAAGTTTTTAGGGACATTTCTGTCATTTTACAGTAAACCTCTACAATAATACAGTAGGATACTGTATTGCTAAATGTTTACTTACAATGCACTTGGGTAGGGTATTTACTTGGCATGCCTCACTTGCAATTGCATTTAAACTCACAGGATACTTTAAATGCATTCAATATTGGTTAGCACATTTGGGAAACAACCCCACCTGGGATTTGAACTCACAACTTTTGGGATGCCAGCAAGTTGAATTTCCTGCTTTGCCAACAGGTCTGTGGACATGACAGAGATCGACCACAGTTATATTGGCAAGAATACATTTCTGCACTTTGCTAAAAGTTGCCCGTAATCAAGTAAATAATTGTGCGATTATCTGACAACGCCAACAAAAATATTGCAGTGCTCAGGGACACATGACGTTAAGTTTTGGCAGTGTCGGAGGTGTAACTGCGTTACGTTGCAGTGTTGTTCTCTAGTTTACAAAAAAGTCAAAGGTACCCTCAGAGGTACACATAGGAACTCACATGGTACTGGTCGGTACCTTTTAGGGTACATGTTCAGATCATCTAGTATAATGGTACATTTTTCTACCCAATATATTCAATTTAATGCTGTGTTCGTAACCATGTGAGAGATGGGAAGTTAACAGTTGTGAAGTCGGAAATACCAATTGGATGCATTCACGTGTTTTGAACTCATTGAGAATCGCTGATTGGCAAATGGCCAACAAGCTGTGTAACCTTAAGTTAAAAGTACAGTTATCACACTTGTAAACAAATTAATAGATGTATTTTTGTTAATAATGTTTTGTTGGTGCATTTAAATGCTGTTGTAAAGGTATTTTCCTTAGTAGTTGACGTCAGAGGTCAGCATGTGGGAGAAATGGGAGCTCAGGATGATAGACGAGTTTCTCACTAGTGATTACCAGTTGGAGGGCTGTTTAAATGGATTACTCCCACTTGTTTACGAACACAGCATTATGCTCCGTTCATGTGCTGCGTTCAGGGGCTCATTAGCATATTTGGGGGCATGGTCTAAAATATGCTGCATTTGTACCAACCGTCAGTCGGAATGTTGTACTAGAAGGTCAGAAGGTTGAACAAATGTTTTTATGGATAGTGACAGTTTTATAGTCTTTGTAAGAGCTTGTGACAATCAACCACTGCATTGTGAAGGGGTTACTTTCAATGAGAATGACAGATCTACAACACATTTCTATGTGAATTTGGTCAGGTCTTCCAAAAAGTTACATATTTCAAATTTAAAGTCCCAACTGTGTTCTCAGAGCAAAAATATACAAGATTTTACTGTAATTTAAATCAGAATACTGCAGCATACTGTCATTTAATAGAAACACAGTTGAAGTCGGAAGTTTACATACACCTTAGCCAAATACATTTAAACTCAGCTTTTCACAATTCCTGACATTTAAACCTAGTAAAAATTCCCTGTCTTAGGTCAGTTAGGATCACCACTTTATTGTAATAATGTCAAATGTCAGAATAATAGTAGAGGGAATGATTTATTTCAGCTTTTATTTCTTTCATCACATTCCCAGTGGGTCAGAAGTTTACATACACTCAATTATTATTTGGTAGCATTGCCTTTAAATTGTTAACTTGGGTCAAACGTTTCGGGTAGTCTTCCACAAGCTTCCCACAATAAGTTGGGTGAATTTTGGCCCATTCCTCCTGACAGAGCTGGTGTAACTGAGTCAGGTTTGTAGGCCTCCTTGCTCGCACACGCTTTTTCAGTTCTGCCCACACATTTTCTATGGGATTGAGGTCAGGGCTTTGTGATGGCCACTCCAATACCTTGACTTTGTTGTCCTTAAGCCATTTTGCCACAACTTTGGAAGTATGCTTGGGGTCATTGTCCATTTGGAAGACCTATTTGCGACCAAACTTTAACTTCCTGACTGATGTCTTAAGATGTTGCTTCAATATATCCACATAATTTCCCATCCTCATGATGGCATCTATTTTGTGAAGTGCACCAGTCCCTCCTGCAGCAATGCACCCCCATAACATGATGCTGCCACCCCCGTGCTTCACGGTTGGGATGGTGTTCTTCGGCTTGCAAGCCTCCCCCTTTTTTCCTCCAAACATAACGATGGTCATTATGGCCAAACAGTTCTATTTTTGTTTCATCAGACCAGAGGACATTTCTCCAAAAAGTACGATCTTTGTCCCCATGTGCAGTTGCAAACCGTAGTCTGCCTTTTTTTATGGCAGTTTTGGAGCAGTGGCTTCTTCCTTGCTGAGTGGCCTTTCAGGTTATGTCGATATAGGAATAGTTTTACTGTGGATATAGATACTTTTGTACCCGTTTCCTCCAATATCTTCACAAGGTCCTTTGCTGTTTTTCTGAGATTGATTTGCACTTTTCGCACCAAAATGCGTTCATCTCTAGGAGACAGAGCGCGTCTCCTTCCTGAGCGGTATGACGGCTGCGTGGTCCCATGTGTTTATACTTTCGTACTATTGTTTGTACAGATGAACGTGGTACTTTCAGGCATTTGGAAATTGCTCCCAAGGATGAACCAGACTTATGGAGGTCTACAATTTGTTTTCTGAAGTCTTGGCTGATTTCTTTTGATTTTCCCATGATGTCAAGCAGAGGCACTGAGTTTGAAGGTAGGCCCTGAAATACATCCACAGGTACACCTTCAATTGACTCAAATGATGTCAATTAACCTATCAGAAGCTTCTAAAGCCATGACATAATTTTCTGGAATGTTCCAAACTGTTTAAAGGCACAGTCAGCTTAGTGTATGTAAACTTCTGACCCACTGGAATTGTGATACAGTGAATTATAAGTGAAATAATCTGTCTGAAAACAATTGTTGGAAAAATTAATTGTGTCATGCACAAAGTAGATGTCCTAACCGACTTGCCAAAACTATAGTTTGTCAACAAGAAATTTGTGGAGTGGTTGAAAATCGAGTTTTAATGACTCCAACCTAAGTGTATGTAAACTTTCGACTTCAACTGTAGCACCTTCAAGTTTTTGTATGTATTTACTTTATTTTTACTTGAACTTTAGACAAAGTACAAAAGTGTATTCTTA